>NC_071116.1:920000-1075000 GCF_024256425.1 Clarias gariepinus | reverse complement strand
AAAGCGGAGAAAGAGTGGATTTATTCCCCAAAAGAAGAAACGATCGGATCACGTCTTCACGTGACTAATATTTACCTGAGAGACAGATTATTTTTTTTTTTATTCATCTCACATTCCCAGTGAAAGTTTATTCCAGTCGGTTCGGATTGGGTCGGAAGGTCACGACTAAGCTGGTCACATGATGCAGTTTTATTCTGATTAGATAATTATTAGGGTTATTAGTGCAACGTTAGTGTTCATGTAAACACAGCTAGTGATGGTGTTGTCAGTACACAGACAGTGACTTTGAGGTTTAAAGAATAAAACAAGCCATAAACCTGTGAAAAATGTTTAAACGATAATTAAATCAGAGGAGGGTTCTTTTACACTCTTTAAAAGTTTTCAATGTTTTCTAACGTAAAAACACAAAAAATCTAAAACTAGACATCGACAAAAGCAAGTGTCTCCACCTGTCTGGCATCTTTCTCTATCTGTCTGTCATCTGACACCACCTGTCTCCATCTTTCTCCATCATTCTCCATCTTTCTCCACCTGTCTCCATCTTTCTCCATCTTTCTCCACCTGTCTCCACCTGTCTCCATTTTTCTCCATCTTTCTCCATCATTCTCCATCTTTCTCCATCTTTCTTCACCTGTCTCCATCTTTCTCCATCTTTCTCCACCTGTCTCCACCTGTCTCCATCTTTCTCCACCTGTCTCCATCTTTCTCCATCTTTCTCCACCTGTCTCCATCTTTCTCCATCGTTCTCTACCTGTCTCCATCTTTCTTCATCTGTATCCACCTTTACCTGCCCCATCACTGGTTTGTTGCTGTTCTCTGATGTTTGTTCACCTGCTTCATGCCAAGTCCATGGTGAACGTAATATAGTGCAGTGGTTCTCAAACTTTCAAGCCAGCGACCCCTTATTGAAGATGGACAAGATCTCGCGACCTCCCACTATCAAAAACAAGCAATAAACATAACAAGCTGTTCACAGTATTTTAACTACATTTACTTTACATCAAAATTATTTTGGCTTACCTTTTAATGGGAAGGGTGTACTTGTTTGTTTGGGGTTTTTTTGCCTGTTGAGCAATCATGTGTTGTGCCGGGCTTCATACTTTTATGAGCAAGCACTTCTGAACAGATTCCACATTGAGGGAAATCTACGTTGTCAACAGTAGAGCCAGTGAATCCACACTTTATGAATTCTTCCTGATATTTTCGACGTTTCCTCCTTTGGTCTGACGGGGTCTTGCTCTTATGCTTGGTCGATGTACTCGATGGTTCTGATGACTCGGGCAAACTGTCCACAATTTCCTCAACATTTTTAGATTTGCGAATAACAAATTTATCCATCACGGCAGTTGCAGTTTTCACGTGAGTTTGAGTCGTGAATTTTTTTTTAACACTAAGTTTAAACACTCACACTCAATCAGTAATATCTTTACAAATCAGAAAATATTTATTTATAGCATTTACTTGTAATACTGAAAAGTGTGTATTATAATCACAAAAAAGACATAGTTTTTTAAACCCCTTTCGCGACCCCATGAAATTATTCTGCGACCCCCAGTTTGGGAACCACTGATGTAGTGCAACACGTTTAAAAAGTCCTACTGTGGAAATCTGAGACTTTTTTGTTTAAAATGTCAAATCTTTACTTGGTGAACAGAATTAGACAGAATTATTAGAAGAATTGAGGAAGTTTTATTTAAAGCCTTTTATTTAATTTATTAATTAATAACTTTAAGTTAATTACATGTGTTTGAGCAGACTTTATTCAGGGAAGGAACAAGAAAAGTAGTGAACATGAAGAGAGAGAAAGAGAGAGAGAGAGATTAAAGGGGTTAAAAAGGTTAAAGAGAAAAAGGAAGGAAAGAGGAGGGCTTTCCTGCCAAGAGGGAACAAGGCTACTGGGTTCATTGTGTGTGTGTGTGTGTGTGTGTGTGTGTGTGTGTGTGTGTGTGTGTAGTAGTAGTAGTAGAAATACAAGAACCTCATAACAGACCGATATAAAGGTGGATGCAGTACTTTTACTTTATTGATCCTGAAGGCAATTCCAAGAATAAATTCTTACGAAGGATCAAAGACCACTCGCAGGTGGAGCGACTGGACACGCTGTGTTTTCATCACACTCAGAATCAGTTCAACACATTAACGCATATAAATTGATTCATGATTTCACGCCCCAATGATCCGCGTTCCCTTCAGCTTGGAGAGAACCGAAAGATTAAAGGCACTGAGCCGACCTCGCTCTGACCTCACGTTCGGGCCTCGCGCTCTGACGTGTCATTTCAGCCTTCCTTTGGAATCCACTTCCTTCGTGACAGGAAACGAACCCCACTCTCCCAGCTACTTCCTCCTCTGCGGTCACTTCCTGTGTTTATAGGCTGAGATTGGGCTTCCCTAAACAAGAAAGGGAGACGTGACAAAAACTGCCTGGAATTTGAAATATGCAAGTTCATTCAAGGCGAGTTTTTGTTGTTGGGGTTTTTTTTTTCCCGTTAAAAGCAACAAAAACATGTTGTGGGATTTTAGGCTGCTAAAGGAAAATGACCTAAAGCATTAATAATTAGCAAATCAGACAGGGATGTTAGGAGGATTGTTTTTTACATTACGGTTTGCTTTTGTTTTAGTTTTTGGATGAAACTAAACTTTAGGAAGGAATAGAATATTTTAACTATAAACATTGTATTGTGGATGTTTATATTTGGCAAATTATTTATGTAACTAGTAGCAAAGCTGTAACAGCGCACAGGCGTTTATTTTTGTGAAATCGTAATATCACAGTGAGCCTCTGGGGGCAGCAGAAGCGCTGTCACTACCGCACCACTCCGTCTGTTTACAGGCCAAACGCTGATCATCAAAGATTTAAAGAACACAAAAACCCCACAGACAGGCTCCTGACTCCGAGACCGTGTCTCCTGCTGGCGGCGAAGCGAGTGGAATCTAAACACTGATAGTTTTACCAAAAATGTAATTATTAAACGCAGCAGAGTGCGGTCGGTCTGCAGCAGGGAAACTTTACTAAAGAACAAAAAAGTCGTGAAATAGGACGTGAAATTTACTATGTGCTACATGTTATAGTCTTGTTTTTTGTTTTGTTTTTATTCAGTAGTAAAATAAGTGCGATGTTTTAAGTTTTGTTTTTAATTCATAGCTTGTTCGGTGATGATAAACTTCAGTATAGTTCACTACAGGGTAACTTTAAGCATAGATTTTTAAGATACAAAAGTGAAGCTGTGAAGTGAACTGAAATTCTGTGGTGAGAAAGGGGTGTGGCCAAGTGTTTGGGCGTGGCCAAGTGCAGTTCTGTGAAGGTTAAACTGTAAGAGACACACACCTGAGGAGAACATGAGTGTGTTTTTTTTTATAATTCTAAAAAAGCAAACGCAGTGATTTCATTCAGGAATTAAATTTCAGATGATCGTTCAGATCCTCAACATCTTAAATGAAAATCGTCTCAGCAGCAGATTCCCTCCGCAGCAGCCAGTGCACCGGGGTTAAACCCTTCCTCTGTGTTTTTATCTGGTCTCTATGGTAACCATGTTATCATGTGACGGTCCCTTACACCCTCATGCTGAGGCAGCAGATACGAGGGATTCCCGTGTTTCTAACGGCACGCTGTGATGTTTTCCGTAAACACTCGCGTCTCTCTCATTGCTGCCTTTCTCACGAGACCAAAACTCTCGTCCGTCCTCACGTCATCAGAATAAAGGACATGAATAACAGCGTGGTGTTTACTTCAGCGCAGCCTGGAACCCCTCGCTGGAGCCTCCTGTCACACCGTTTTATTCCTTTTATTCTTTATTTTAGTTCATATTAATTATATTATTCCTGTTCACTTTTTACCTTTTGTTAACGTTTTTTAATTTACCGTAAATAACATTTATTTTTATGCATATCCTTCTTTCATTCAGTTATTTTCCTCCCATTTTCAAGAAAACATTCATGTTTGTTTCTACTTTTCCATTTTTACTTTTATTTATTTATTTTATGAAATCTTTTTAGTTTTTTTTTTATGTTTTTATAAATATTCCCCCCTTCCCCCCTGTGTTTCCAGACCGTGGTGGGAATGCGTGTGTGTGTGTGTGTGTGTGTGTGTCTGTCTGTGCGCGTGCGTGCACACACTGTTCCTGTTTTTTATTGCACGTGGTTAGTAATGTGTTAAAAGCATAAAGTTGTTATGCCATCTAGCTAACTCGTGCTAACGATCATGCTAAATATAACCTCGTACACACCGGTAATCTGATGATCTACATTTGCACGCAGAACTGTAACTTCAGCTTATTCAGCTATCGTGTCTATGCACGTCTCTTTGCACTCATGATGTCAGTTTTCTGACTAAAAGCATCACAGTTAATAGTTTACACACACTCCTGCTGGAAGAATGTTACACATTTCTTTTTATTTTCCTTACAGAACTCGATCCGTCACAATTTGTCTCTGCACAGCCGATTCGTGCGTGTTCAGAACGAGGGCACAGGGAAAAGCTCCTGGTGGATGCTGAACCCTGAAGGAGGAAAAAGTGGTAAATCTCCGCGCCGCAGAGCCGCCTCCATGGACAACAACAGCAAGTTCACCAAAAGCCGCGGCCGCGCCGCCAAGAAGAAGGTGGGAGCAACGCTAATGCTAATAATGCTAATGCTAAAGACTTAACCAACAAAGCTGAAATAAGTTAGAGTAAAATTTATAATCCCATATTTTAGATATTGTAATAATAAACTTAGTAACTCATAGTAATAATAATATTACTTTTTTTTTTTTTTATAATTTAATGAAGAATAAGTAAAAGTAACAAAAAGATTTCTAAATATGTTATGAATGCATGTGATAAATTATTTACATAAAGTTAATTACATGAAACAAAAGTGACTAAAAGACATTTAATGCGACTAAGATCAACACAAAATGACACAAATTAGCAAAAAATTAAAACATTAATAATTTTGATATGTTTTTTAATTGTGTTTTATAGATTTATTTAAAAAGTTAAATAGAATAAAACATTACATTTTTAAATATTTATTTGTTTTTTATTTATCCATACGTATAAAATAAACTGTAAGAAACTGTGTTTCTTTAAAAAGAAAAAAAGATAATTAAACATAAGAATGCAGAGTCTGAAGGTGGGTCTGAAGAAAAAAAAAAAAACTATTAAAACTGATTAAACCTAACGATAAATGAGACATGAAAGTTAACATTGTCTGATTTATTATTCATATTATTTTAATAAGCAGTAACGTTGAACACCCCCCAACCCCCTCCCTGTGTCCCCGTGTCTCTGTAGGTGGGGCTGGACGGCGGTTCGAGCAGCCCTGGTTACTCCAAGTGGCTCGGCAGTCCCAACTCTCACAGTAACGATGATTTCGAGCCGTGGGGAACATTCCGGACGAGGGCCAGCTCGGACGCGAGCACACTGAGCGGGCGGCGCTCGCCGTTCCTCCCCGAGGAGGACGTCGGTGAGGGAGGGGAGCACCACCTCGGATACCAGGCCCCTAAATTAGCCTCTAAACTGCCGAGCCTGTCTGAAGTGACGGGTTCTTTCAGCTCGAAGAACCTGATGATGGAGAACCTGTTAGATAATCTTAACCTGGTTTCGCCCAAGAACAGCCCGGATGCTCCGAGCACACAGTACGCCCCCTACAGCACAGGCCAGGACTTCCACAAGTGGCAGAGTGGAATTAGCATCAATGCTATGACCATCCAGACTATGTCAGACAGCAAACCGGTCCATTATAACCCCTACATAGGGCAGTTTAATTGCCCTACTGGGCTTTTAAAGGAACTCCTAAGTAACGATGGGGAACACAGAGGAGATGTTTTGCCCCCCATGGAGGCCGCAGGGCCACAAGTAGGGAGAGTTTTACCTCCCTATGGTGCTCAAGGGCACATGGGGCAAGCAGGAAAAGTGATAGGCTCACATACACACACTCACACACACTCTCATACACACACCTCTACACCAGTGGGCATGAACAGGTGTGCCCTCCTGCCTCAGGGACATCTCGGTCGTCATGGCAACATGAAGCCATACCCTCACCTGGCGCACATGGGAGGAGGAGCAGGAGGAGGAGCCGTCGAGTCGGCGCCGTCCAGTTACTGCATCGTCAACGGCAACGGTTTCCACAGACACGCTCCCGTCCTGCCGCATCATCACCACCATCACCACCACCACCACCTGGAGCGGTTGCCTAGCGACCTGGACGACATGGCCATCGAGCGGCTGGAGTGTGATGTGGAGAGCGTGCTGCACGACACGCTGATGGATGGAGACGCGCTCGACTTCAACTTCGACCCGGCCGCCAGCCAACAGGGCTTCACACACACTGCTGTCAAAAGCAACACGCACAGCTGGGTATCGGGGTAAACACAAACACACACACACACACACACACATTCAAACTGACAGATGTTTTATAGTCTCATTAAGAAATTAATTTTCAAAAGTGTAATATATTTAAGCTGGGAAATTTTTTTCAATTTGTTTATTCTTATCCATAATTTTAAAAGCAAAATTGTCAGCATTTTTTAAAATTATTTTTAATTTTTAGTTATTTCATGAACTCAAAATGAAAAAAAAATTTCCTGCCTTAATCAGTCTGTTTTTTTTTCACGAATATAATTAAATAAAGGAAAGAAAATTTGCTCTGAAGTTAGTATTAAAATAATAATAATAATAATAATAATAATAATAAACCTATCAGACATGTTTGTGTTTATTTTAATGACCTGTGTGCCTGTAAAAAAGAAAAAAGTTTTGAACTGAAAGTGAGCAGATGATGATGTGAGGAGCCGAGCGCCGCCGGCCGTGTCGATGGTTTTAACTCAGACTTTTGTACAGACATATATATAAAACTTTCTGTATATAGTGTATAACATGCTGTTTATACTCACATATGTGTGTACACAGTACTGTGCAAAAGTATTGACACCCATTTCTTCATAGTAAGTTATATAGATTAAATGAGAGAAACAGGAATAAATGTTTTACGTGACTAAAGATACAATTTAAAAACGTGTTGTTTTTGTAACAACCTCGGCAGCGACCTCATTTCCCCTCTCGTCTGTTCCAACCACTCAGCACTCATCATCAGTATGAGTTCGATTATTTTTTTAATACTTGAATGATTGATAGGTCACTGTGTGTCATAGCCAACAAAAAACATTCCTCTGAAACTGCTCAGGTGCAGGGACCAGACTGAACATGAGAACTACGAACGTCCTTCAGGAGGCCTGGAGAACTGGTCCTCAAGACTACAATAAACATACACCGAGGTCTGGAGCTTTGGAAGCAACATATGAAGAAATGGGGGTTTAAAACTTTTCTACAGTCCTGTTAATGGTGTGTGTGTGTGTGTGTGTGTGTGTGTGTTTGAGGGTTTTAAACGTTTTGCTCTGCTTGTATGGCCTCATGCACTTATCATGTTTTTAACACACTTATAATGATGCATTTGAGAGTTTTTTCCTCCTGGTGAAGTGATATTTTATATTTTATATTTTACAGTGTCTTCTCTCTTATTTGTCAGGCTTATCTTCATCTCTAATCCTTCCTTGATCTTAAAGCAACCACAGAACATTCAGCGGGATATTCCCACTCACACACACACGTACACACACACACACGTTTCTTTCTTTATCGTGCCTCTGAAATTGTATACTTCTTGAATTTTTTTTATATAAGCAGGAAACGCACTGAGGGGGAAAACACAGTTTTATGACATAATTTCTAACCATTTCTAACCAATCTGTTATCACAGTGCTGTGTGTTATTGTGTAGTAACACTGGGAGATTATTTTATTTTATTTTATTTTTATCTATTTATTTCTGACCCAAACTGTTTCGATGGCACTGAGATTGAGCACTGCTGTTTTATTTCTCATAAATATGTAAATAATCATTTTGAATATTTCAGATTTTCCTGTAGGTGTAGTGGTGTTGTGTTAAGTTCCTGTTTTTTATTATTATATGTTTATCATTTGTGTATATTAATTGTGTGTTGATGGATCAGATGTTAATTATGAGTTCTGGTCTTTACTACCTGAAGTTTTTTTTTTAATCAAAAATCTGAAATTGTGTAAAAGATCAAAGTGCCTTTAAGACACAAACACGGAAACGTTAGTGACCAGCGCCGAGCTGTGATCTAACCGAGACATCTTACTGAGACAGGATCTTCTGTAAAGTCCTGACCTACATCAATGATCTTATAAAAATAAACAAGTCCCTACATTTATGTTTGTGTGTGTGTGAGCATGTTTATGAAAGCATAAAATAAAAATATAATGAAAATAAATGCATTATAAAAATGGGAAATTTAACAAACAGCAGACCCTTTGGGTGTTTTGGGTGGCCTTTGGTCCCTGCAGACATAAACTCTCATATACAGTGAAACCTTGGATTGCGACTAACTCGGTTTGCGAGTGTTTTGCAAGACGAGCAAAGATTTTAAATAACTTTTGACTAAACTTTTGAGTATCATGTATCACGCATGCGATTTTTGTTTTGACGCCGGACGTCACGTGATCACAACTGAGTCAACGGTTTTTCTGTCTCTTGCGCTGCGGAATTGTGGGTAATCGTCTCCCCTGCTGGGTCTTAGTGCGCATCTCTTACTGGTATAATCAACATCTAAGTACGCATGTACTGTTTACTATAGCACTGTGACCACGTGTGTGTGTAAAACATTTTAAGTTTTGTTTTGTTTGCGTGTGTGTAAAGCGCGCGTATACTGTTTATTATAACACACGTGTGTGTGCGCGCATGTAAAGCAAAAGCAAGTCTCATTGAAGAGGTTAAAGATCCATTTTCTCTCTTCCTTTGCACACACACACACACACACACACACCCCTCTCGCCTTCACACACACTCTCTGCTCTACACAGAAACCCTGCACTTCTTTTCAAAGGTAAAGTGCAGGTTTGTTTGATTTAATTTTTTTTCCGCTTACAGCAGTGATTCCGTTAGTATGCGCTCACGCGAGTGTCATTAACGATGTTCCTTGCAATTTTTTCCCATAAAACACTCTTTCCATTGATGTGCGTGTGTGTGAATCTCAAATAAGAAAGGAGGAAGGTCTACTGCGTAAAATGAGAGGGGGGTTTCTCAACTCCTCTTTCATTAGCTTCACACACACTAACACACACACACAGCACCTGCGCGCATAAACCGAAACACTTATCTGTCAGGATTTATTTTTTTTTTAATTTTTAGGTAAAGTGCAGGTTAATTTATTTTATTTTTACTTTATATTATGTATTAATTATTTTTATGTATTTATTTATTTTATTTCATTTATTTTATATGTTTTTGGGCTGTGGAATGAATAATTTAAGTTTCCATTATTTCTTATGGGAAAATTAGCTTTGACTTATGAGTTTTTTGAAATAGGAACCCGTTTCCGGAACAAATTATGTTCGTAATCCAAGTTTCCACTGTGTTCTAGATTCATTAAATGTCAAGCAAAGTCTAGCCTTTTTTTGCTTGTTTTAATTTCGATTACAGCTTACAGCTCATGAAAATCCTATATTCAATACCTCAGAATTTTCAAATATTTCCGGAGATCAATACTGAAAATCATGTTCAATTATTCACTCAGTACACGGCCAGGACTCCTTTAGCAGGAATTTCTGCATCAATACAGCACAGAATGCAGGCGATCAGCCTGTGGCACTGCTGAGGTGTTACTGAACACCTGGTTGCTTTAATAGCAGCTTTCAGCTCGTCTGTACTGTTTCTAATCCTCCTCTTGACAATGGCTTAAAGATTCTCTATGGGGTTCAGATCGGGCAGGTAGGCTAGCCTGTCAAGCACAGTGATATCATGGTTAGCTAACCAGTTAGTGGAAGTTTTGACACTGCGAGCTGGTGCTGCTGAAAAAGGAAATGGTCTAAAGCCTCCAGGTAGATGGCTGTGATGCCTTTAAATCAGCAACACCATCAGATGATATGGCACTCAGATCATCATGGGAACCTCACACATGGACTCTGTGCCTCTCTACTCTTCCTCCAGGCTTATAGCTTATTTTCCAAATAAAAAGAAATCACTTTTAGCTGAAAAAGGAATTTGCACCACTGAGCAACAGTCCAGTTCTTTTTCTTCTTAGCCCAAGTAAAACGCTTGACATTGTCTCTTGACATTGGAGTGGCTTAATACTAGTAATGCCGCAGTTGTAGTCCATTTCCTGAAGATGTCTGTGCATTGCAGCTCCTGGTGCACTTTTTTTTTTTTAATCATCTTTGCTTGACAATCTGCTTGAGGCCTCGCTCATCCCTGTGGTCGCAGCATGTTTTTCTTTCCTTTCAGTTAACTTTTCCTGAATATGCTTTCATAAAGCACCTTCTGTGAACAGCCAGCCCTTTTAGCAAAGACCTTTTGAGGCTTATCTTCACTGATTAACAAATACATTTTTTATATCCAGTTTGTTAAATAAGGTATAAATCTTTAAAAAAAATCTGCTATGGTTAATAATTGTATTGATTGTACGTCTAACTGGATATGAACATGAATTCTTTTTGAGAACTCACATCTGACACCTGAAACATCGCAATGAAAATGTAAGAATTTGGTTAAAGTTTGAAATGGAATTTTAAGTGAAATAAGAGAAATTCAGTACCTGAACTTTGTTTATATTCTATGTTAAAAAGTAAATCATTAATAATAAATAAAGAACTTGATAAATATGATTGGGCAAAACGCTAGTTCCTGAATAATGAAATAAAAGGAGAGCTCTTGAGCTCAGTGTGGATTCAGACGTTGATCATGTGACCATGGATCTACAGACTTTTATAATAAACACACACTGCTGTAGATGATACACATCATATATTAGAGAAGGCCACATGCTGTGTGTGTTAAACAGCCACGCAGTGAGAGCGGTGAAAATGAACAGAAAGAGCGACAGGTCGTGAAGTGTGTGTCTCTGCACACTGCCGCGTCCATTAGCGAGGACCTCTGAATGTGAAAGTGCTCACCTGGGGGTCTGCTTCTCACCCTGGGGTTTTTATATCACACACACACACACGGAAGCGCAGTTAAACACACTGCAGGAGGTCCAGGAGCCGCCATCGTCCCATCTCATGTGATTATAGAGACGTGAACGACAGCAGAGATTAAAACCTGCTTCTAGGCAGGGGGTCTGACTGCAAAATACACACACACACACACACACACACACACTTGAATATTTATCTATAATGATGCTCTGTTCACAATATGGCCATTTGAAAGTTTTTTTTGGTCAATCATATCACAATACAGTGGAACCTTGGATTACGAGCATAATTCGTTCCGGAAGCGGCTCGTATTTCAAAACACTAGTAAACCAAATTTAATTTTTCGATAACAAATAATGGAAACTACATTTATTCATTCCACAGCCCCCAAAAATAAATACATAAAAATAATTAACGCAAAGTACAAAGTAAAAATAAAAAAGTTAACCTGCACTTTACCTTTAAAAAAGTACAAATAAAACCCGGCAGATGAGTGTTTCCATCTGGGGCTAATTATAGATCTATGGCAATAGCTATGTTTTTATTTAGAGTTTATCTAGAACAACAATGCTAGCTAGCAAGTAACACATGCTATCTATCATGTCTTAGCCTACTAACGCTAGCTCGCGAGTAACCTGTTCAATTTTGTCTAAAATTGCGTAAATCAAGGCTAGTTAAGGAGTTAGCTGTTATTTCAATCTATGTCTAGTAAAGCAAGTACATTTTTATACATTTATCTATATCTATTAAAGTAAAGCTAGCTAGAAGTTACAGTATGCTATTTATCCACCCAACTAGTGATTTACTGTAGATAAGCGAGTAGCTATTGTTATTTAGCAAACGAGTAACTAACTAACAATATTAGCTAACAAATAACATGTGCTAGTAAAAGTTGTAGCTGTGATATCATTCCACAGCAAAATACTTTTTCTAGTTTATGTATTTGAATTATAACTGATTAAATATAAAGAGTGAAGAAGAATCATGAGCGTGACCTCAAGTTCTACTGGTTCCTGTTGAGCAGGCAGTGTGTAAAGATTTAACACACACACAAACACACAGGCAGGTGATCTGTGATCTGCAGAATGAACTGAGGGTGAAACAGGCAGCATCTGACTACAGAGAGAGAGAAAGACACGAGAGGTGGGGAGGGAAGACAGGTGTCTATGATAAGGCAAGAGGGTTTGATCCAGTAATCATGTGTGTGTGTGTGTGTGTAAATGACGTCCGCTCCAGCACCACTCAGGTCTCCATGGTTACTCCACACGTAAAAGTCTGTATTTAAGAGCAGACTTTAGCCTCGCGCTCCTCCTCGCCTGCTCTTTCCATGACATCGCAGACAGTAAATGGGTCGTTAACGCAGACAAAGGTAGCGATGCGAGATGATGCTAATCTCCGAGCTAATCCTGATCACAGGTGAGTTCTGAGTCGAGGTGGTGATTATTTTTTTTTATTCATTCAAATGAATTACTATTTTTACATTTGTACGTTATAATAAACTTAAAGTGACTTAAAGGGGAAATCATAAATTTCAAAAGAAATGTGAGCCAATAGACAACAAGAACACAAAATTCTCAAGATTTAACTTCTCCACATCTCCTGTTATATTGAACATTCAGCCTCCTAACACACAGTATAAGTGCAGATCAATCCCTGCTATCCGTTATCACCCAGATGAGGATGGGTTCCCTGTTGAGTCTGGTTCCTCTCAAGGTTCCTTCCTATTGCCATCTCAGGGAGTTTTTCCTTGTCACCGTCACCCTCGGCTCGTTCATCAGGGACGATCTGATCATTCTGATTCACACATTCACATTTCACATTATTTCAAAATAATTCTTTTGATTCTGTAAAGCTGCTTTGCGACAATAACAATTGTTAAAAATACTCTACGAATAAAATAAAATTGAATTGAATTGTGGTTTTTCTGACGAAGATAACGCACCAGATCGGAGGTCTGTGTTCATAGAAGAAACAACGGCCAGTTTCTAGGTAGCTAATGTTAGCTAGTGTGTTACCATGGATTACTGCAAAATGTGTCTCTGGCAAGTGATTGCATTTAAACCAAATATGGAAATAGAAATGGTGAGTGGGTCGGACCACAGACCTGAATGTGGACGTGTCTCAGAGTCCATATATGAGGACAAGAAGATGGAATTAATTAGTATGCTAACTTTACCTAATTTTATTAGGAAAGTGCAGTAATAATACCAGGCCTACTTGTTGAGGCACAAGGGGCGTGGTTAATATGTTCCTAAAGACACGCCCATCCATGTATTTGCAGTCTGCACACTGACTGTGTTTGTGTTTGAGTTCCACTTGTCTAAAACTCAGAAAATGTTTATCGCTTTTTTCTTAATATAGCGTTTATTAAAAAGATCTAGCTAGCAACCAAACATTCGCTGTTCAACAAACAATCAGATCTTGCGCCAGATGACTTTTGCTAACTGCAGTAACAATCACTTTTTTCTTTTTGTCGCTCTTCTTAAAAATGCGAAATATACTCATATATTGAAAGCCATGACACCGCCTGAGCGGCGTTTATTTCCAGAAGCATCAGATACCGGGCAGCTCTGATGGATCCTCGTGTCTCATCAAGGTCGTAAAACCAAGTTTCATGGCCGCAGAGAATACAGTCATTACTGTCACATCCACTGTAGCAACTATAGCAACGGCAATCAGCTCGTAACGAAGATGCATCTGACACGCGGAGTAATGACCCTGGTTAACGGCTTTCCCTTCCTCGCTCAGGTCAGAGTGGGGACTCGAAGTGTGAGACATTGTGCTGTAAACGGGACTTTACCGCGCGGAGCAGGACAACGACACATGGCCAGAAAGTGAGACGTTTGGAGCTTGTGTGTTGGAGCTAAAGTGAAATTTGGCTCTGGGTTGAGCTTGAGTCATGCGGCAGAATGAGCATAAAATTTCCCTAAAAGGTGCAGAGCTCGCAGGTCAATACTCAGCTGACGTTACATTTTTACAAAACCATCAGGAATGAGGACACACCTGTGATGGTCTGCATGATACGTATATTAACAGGCTCATAACAATAATAATTTTTAAAAAATCACTATTATTTATAGATATACAGCACCTTCCTCACGGACAGGTCACTTCACAGTGTCGTGTAAACAGTCGCTGCGGGGGAACGTGTTAAATTGTCCAAACAGGCTGCATTTTGTTTTTATTTATTTAAAATGATTGCATAAGGACAATATTGAAATGGCTCAATATTGAAGTGAAGTCATGGGACAATTAAACATAGCTTATAATTGATATTGATTGATATGATTGATATGATACTACATCGAGTAAACTAGTGCTACGTGATATTATAGTGTACAATATGAATTACACTAAAGTTTTATACAATATAATATGATATATGATATGATACAATGTCATAGGATTCAATGTACAATACAATATTATATGATACTTTAATCAGGGACTATAATTAATTTATTCATTCTCTATAACATTTATCCTGCACATATAAATGGCCTATCCCATTAGAAACACATACTTACACACACACACACACACACACACACACACACACACACACAGCATGGCCAATAAGCCTACTCTGCATGTCTTTGCACTGTGGGAGGAAACCAGCTAATCCAGAGGAAATAGGCACAGGGCGAATGCACATTGTGGTGTTGTTGGGTTTGTGCTAGTCATAGCGTTTTCCTTGGAGGCCGAAAGGTAAAATTTTAGTCTCATCTGACCAGAGCACATTCCTCCATACATTTGGGGAGTCGCCCTCATGTCTTTTGGTAAACTCAAAACGTGCCTAAGTTTATTGTGATCCCATGCGCAGATACACCAGCCTCTGCTGTGGAACTCGGCAGCTCCTTCAGGGTTACCTTTGGTCTCTGTGCTGCCTCTCTGATTAATGCCCTCCTTGACTATTGTTGTGTTACCATGCTCTTTCCATTTGAAGATGATGGAGTTGATCATGCTCCGGGGGAGTTTTATAACCCCACCCTGACTTGTACTTCTCAACAGCTTTCTCCCTGACTTGTTTGGAGAGCTCCTTGGTCTTCATGGTGTGATGCCTCTTGCTTAGTGATGTTGCAGCCTCTGGGGCCTTTCAGAAAAGGTGAGTTTATACTGACAGATCATGTGACACTTAGATTGCACACTGGTGGATTTCATGTTACTAATTATGTGATTTCTGAAGGTAATTGGTTGCACTAGAACTTTTGATGGGCTTCATAGCAATTTTCAGATTTAATTTTATTTTTTTGACATGAGAGGGAACGCAGTTGTATTTAATATCAACACATGCCAATACAAATAGTAACTTGCAGTTAGTGTAATTGACGTTTGTTAGAACACATGTGACACGGAGTGATGCATACAGTCCCAGTTGTACTCCAATCAGATTACTCAGGCCTAACTAACTGTTATTTAAGATATTATATAATATGTTACAGTACGTTATGATGCAATGTGATACAATACATTATATTATATGATTTATGATAAGACATTGCAATATAATATGATTATAATACAATATTCTATGATACAATATGATATTACACAATACGTTATGGTACTGTAGTATATGCTGCAATATGCAATCCCAAAGATGCTGTTCAGAGACTTAAAGTGCACTTAAACCACTTCTTAACATTTTTAAAAAGAATTGGGAAGCTGTGCTAAAATCTAAAAATGTCTTGTGAGTCTGGTCTTTAAATCATCGAGCAGCATGTTCAGCATATTGATCTTTAATTCTGAACATGTTGCATCTTTTATCATACTCAGCTCTAAATCGTTATTTTCTACTTGCATTTTGCCTGGTTTTGTGGGATAGACGAGGTGACACATGCATTAACACACTGCAGGGGAGAATTACAGGCTAACAGGGAGGGAACAGGAGAGCAGCCTGTGTCCATGAGCAGGGTTTGATTAAACTGTTTTCACTTCCCCAGAATGTTTCCCAACTCCCATAGCTGGGTTTAAAGCACATAAAACGTGTACGGTGCAGTCCCATTATAAATAGAGACAGGTGCTATATCGTAGGTTCCACCTCATGAGCTGAGAGACATTACAGTAGGAGCGTGAGACTCATAATCTCTCCATTACTTTTATTCATGTTACAGATTAACTTTACAAATATCACTCTGAAGACAGATTGCATTTCTAAACATGATTTTTACATGAAGCTCTCAAAAAACAATTTTCCACCAATCTACCCTGGGACAAAAGAAAACAGGGCTCCGGGTCGTTTGCCCAAAATGTCTGTGAACTAAGTAATGAAAGTAGCCAAGCAGTGACCAGAGGCACAAAAAAACAAGGCGGGGCTTGTGATCGTTCATTAAACCACTTAACACAAGCTTTGTAATGTAAAGAACTTGTGTTTTATTCAAGCAGTATGACTACCATAAGAGTTTTTCCATTACGTCCCTTTGAGGAACTCTTAAGTGCTCTGTTACAGAGTGTTTTCATGTCAGTAACAAGTCTTTAAAAGACTCATAACTCTGAAACTCTGAACTCTACAAGGTGATAGGACTTATAATGGATCTAAAACGAGAAGTTCTCGCTCGCAGTAATCTGTGGGAACTTTCACGCAATAACTTTTAATCATTGTGTTAATGAGTCACAGGATTCCTCCTACACGGAACATCTCCCGCTGGACGTGTTAAACCCCGGAGGACGACGAACAATAGGGACAAAAAAAGTCATGAAACTAGAGAAAAGGCAGAAAATCCTCTCGTTCTCCCACGCACGGAGGTGTAGAGAGGACAGCTGGACAAACTTAATTTATATATTTCCTTTCATGTGTTAAGGACAGTGAAGCCAAAGCCTACTTTTTGTTTTTTTACAGACAAAAAACACAGAATTAAAAACAAGGATAAATAAACTAATAATGAAATTAATAAATTTTCAGTACGCATAATGCTGGAGTGAAGTATACAAACCTTGTCTCAGTTATTCAGCCTGAGCTTGTGAAATTAAAATCAGTTTATATTCACTACTCAAACTTTACACAAATCAACAGACAAGAGTGAAGAGGGACAGATACACTTCTGCACTGAATGTAAAGAAACACCACCCTGGACTTTTGTGTTTATCGCTCGTTTAAGGGATAATGATAAACGAGAACGCAGCCCAGTTAAAACCATGACAACACTGAGTGGACACAAACTGTGTACGTTTCTTCATGGTTGCCTTTTTGTTGAATGTGAAATGAGACACGACGATAAAAGCTGGATGCAACGCGTGTTTTAATTTTCTGTGCGTGCAAGAAAACATGTAAAGTTTAAACATTATATTATTTACTTGATATGAATAAGACCGGCCCCTTTATACAATATCCATATGCTGCATGTGTATAATTATTGGGGAAAAAGGAAGGGGCCTAAGAAAGAACCTAGTGGGACACCGGGTCATTCCTGATCATATACTTTTTATCAGATGTGAGATGTATGAAATGAGACGCAGCCCGCCTAGCGCGGAGGGGTAATCATTAGCTATCAGGTGTATTGGGGACAGAGATCTCATGCTTCACTTGGTGTAAGACATAAAGCTTCAATCACGCGATCATTGGCATGGTAAAATCTATTCCCATGCCTGCCAGAAGTCCAAATGAGACACGACCACCTGAGAGAGAAAGCAAACACCGCACGCAATGGCTGCATCACTTGCTTCAAGGCATAAAGCTTTAAAAGAAAGTGCGAAGCGAGGGACCAGTGCTCATCTTCAGCGCACTTCCACTTCACTTCACTCACGCTCCATTCCCATGCTAGCCCACGGCAACAGAGAGAGAGAGGGAGAAAGGCAGAGAGAGGGAGAGAGAGAGAAAGAACTTCTCCCAGGGAATTTAAAATGATCTGATAAGAATAATAACAATTATAATTGGAAAATTGTCGTCCTGCTGTGGGATCTAACATGGCCGCCGGAGCCCCAGCTGCGTGGCACTGCTTAATTACCGCACTTTAAACGTGGATGAGGCCCCTGTGAGCAGGAGATGAAAAGATGTAGAGCACTCAGGCAAGCCTGGACAGGTGAGGAGAACCCGGGCGGAGCCGCTGAGCAACTCACCTTCATCTCCAGGGACGAGGCACCGTGTTTGGTGTTGATGAGCAGCGAAGGAGAGACGAAGCATCAAGGAGAAATATTCTAAAACTGAAGAATGATCTGGTGTATGATGTAATGTTATTTTTTCTTGTGAAGCACTTTTAACTTTTGTTAGCAAAGGTGGTAAACTGTACTTTAATTTATTGTGGCATATGGTAGAATCAACATGGAACGTCCTATAGAACCTTTAGAGGGAAGGTGCAGATGGTGTAAGCTGAATTACCTGTAAAAGTATAAAAACCTGGGGATGAAAGTGTACTGTACTTGTTAAATAGATATTTTTGTTTAAAAAAAAACGATAAAAGGTTTACTGAAGAACACTAACATGTATTTACATTGTAACACATGACAAAGAGTTTAAAGAACTTCTTCAAAAAAGCTCCTAAAATGTTTAGAAAGTTCTATTGAGATCTTACTTGTAAACCAATTTACTTGTTACACTTTTAAAAGGCTTATTAAAATTTTGTTCCAAATTCAATAAACGTGTTGTATTTTTTAAAAGAAAAAATGTTCAAAGAATTTGTTACACAGCAAAAAGTTGAAACTTTTAACTGAAAAGTCTGAAGTTTGTGCTACACATAAAACAGTCCTGATTTTTTTGATCATCTACATGTTCTATGTAACAGTAAGTAAACAAGTAAGCCCTCGTTTCTTTTCTTTTTTTAATCACTGCACACGTCTACCACCATTTTCAAAAAGTAGACCTCTACACTCGTCTCCTGCACTTCATCATAATAAAAAAAAAACTCTAAAAAGAAGTCCTTAACGATTGTCAGACCCTCTTATTATCCCGATCAGCACGTCCTAATTATAATAATGTAAATCTGCAGAGCATTAGCGGAACATTTTCTCCTGAAAGCCAGGCGTAGCTGCGTATGGAGCTAATGCATTAGCGCTCTGTGCATCGCTGAGTAGGTGGGTGGAGGTGATGTAGCACTTCAGATGTTGCTGATGATCTGATGATTTCTCAGGTCCATCTCTCTCTCTCTCTCTCTCTCTCCTTGTCCTTTTTCTCTGTGCGTGATGAGAACAAAACGCATGGACGCACCGAGCACACGATCCGGCAGAGAGTGAATTAAAGGGACGTTCCCGCCTAATGGAACAGCGGATAATTGCTCCGTCTGATACAAAAAGAGAAACATGAGGGATAAGAGGGTGTCATTGAACATGTGAAAGGGAATAAAAGCGCTAATCACGGGGTCCTTTTTTTTCAACGTGTTAGCAAAAGGTCAATCTTAATTAGCCTGCTACTTTTAGCTGCGGCTCGATCTTCTACCGTCACACTGTAATTGTGTCTTTATGAAAAGGCAGCAGATTTGATTTGAATTAAAGACCATCAGGGAAAAAAGTGTAATGACCCGTGCAATTGCATTGCATTATGGGTAATATTCTCATATGACTGCAAGGAAGGAAAGTACATACGGCCGTTGTTTATGAGTCGAGATATTTACAAGAAGAGCGTAAGGAATATAGAATTGCAAACAGATGCCAAACTTTTACACCAAGTTTCAGAGATTTACTGCCATGTTCTGTCCAGGACATTAAGATAATGTGTTATTTCATAACTAATTAACCAAATAGCTCGTTAGCATCTGTCCAGAGCGGGTGCTAAGATTTTTTATGAATAGGGTCGAGACAAAGGTTTCCATTACTGAAGAACACATTATAGTACATACAGTTAGAGCAATAATCGTACTTATTTATTTAGTTTTTTAATCGGACCTAACAAACTTAACTTAAAATCAAACTTCAGTAATTAAACATTTGATTTTAGTTCTAAGAGTTAGAGGACAGATCTACATGTAGGAAATACTATTTTGTGACTTTAATGCACAATACATAATCATTAAAATGCATGAAATATTTTTGCAATAAGCCGTTAATCAAGTGAACATCCCATGTTTGATCCCATTAATGTCTCGTTCATTACGCAATATTCCCTGTTTTAGTTTCTTCACTCAACCCTGGGAATCTGAACTTGTCCACCTTTGTGTACCTTGAAAGAAGTCACATGTTCAACTGGAAGCTGCATCCTCTGAATTATCTGCTGCTAATTAACCAGGAATGGGAATCACCACGGACCTCCCGATACAATATTATCACAATAACTACATGTTGATTTCATTTATATTGCAATTATTTTAGTATCCTGAATCTTTTTTCAGATTTTGTCGCAATTCTAATCGAATTGAATAAGCAAGTAATCCCCTCCCATCACACAGGATGCTGTGCTGCCTGCCGATGTGTGAATAGATTAGAGCACCACCTGTATGATTATAGAGGAACTGCAACATTTCCTTACACTGGACAGGGTGCCAATCCATCGCAGGGCACACACGCACACACACACACATTCACACTTTCATTCACACACTACTGGCAATTTGGGAACGCCATTTAGCCTAACCTGCAGGTCTTTGGACTGTGGGAGGAAACCGGAGAACCCAGAGGAAACCCACCAAGCACGGGGAGAACCTGAACTCCACACACACAGAGACGGGAATCGAGTCTGGCCGCGAATCAAACTCGGACCCTGGAGGTGCAAGGCGACAGTGCTAACCACTACAGCATCGTGCCAAATGCAAACACATTAAAAAAATTTCAAATAAGAATTCATTTTTTGAAATCGATTCTGGAGTATGTGTGGCCATACATGAAATGCAACACAAAAGAATCGTGATGTTTTCCCTCCCATTTCTAATATATATTGTGTGCTTATTCATTTTTTGTAACAAATTCCCAATAAAAATTTAATATCTGCTGCATTAAATGGGTTTAAATTGATTCATACGAGTTACACAAGTTAAGTGGCACAGCAACAAAAGCAAAAAATTAAGGTAAATTTTTTAGTCCAGGCCAGCGCTCTCAGGAGCAATGCGTCCATCAGTCGTCCCCTTCGATTGATTTTGCACCTGCTTCTTATAATCACTTCTCTCGATCTCTCTCTCTCTCTCTCTCTTTCTATCCTCCTCCTTGGCGTTTAGAGTCTAATCTCGTTCAGTGGAGATTCTGCCTCGCTTTAACTCTCCAGGAAATTGTGTCTAATCGGTGACGCAAAGCAAACGATCATGGGCTTGAGTGATTCGATTACGACTCGTCTAATCAGGTTACGGGTTTAATGCATTTCTCTATTAAAGCTCGGCCTTCGCAGATTCTCCTTCCATCACCGAGGCGATGATTAACCGCAGTTTAACATCCCCAAAAAAGGATGCGCACAGAGCTGTATATTTACACAGGAGGTCCAAGTGTCAGAGGAACATGGGGCACTTCACTGTAAGTTCCATAAAAATACACGTTTTTTAATCCTTAACTACAGGAATAATGCAGCGTGTGTCATGCGGACGTAGGAAAATCATTAACGACAGGATGGCGTGATGAAGCGCAGTTACTGTTACCTCTCTAAAGATAGGTATTTTCCCAAAACAGCATCTTGTCTAGAGTTTAGTTTCTTTTATACCACAACCGTTTATTAAAGAAGCTTTGTATCTATTTAAAGTTCCATTTAATTTACCATGAAAAACATTAAACTTGTCAGAAAGACAAAAACTTCTCTCCATGGTCACACCCTTATTTCTGACTGTTACGCAACCCTGACACTGGAGACTCCTTCCACTGACGTTACATGCTACAGAAAACATCACTGTATCACGGGGATGCACGGTCCTGTAGTGGTTAGCACCGTGAACTCATCCCGCCTCAGGTCTGTGTGTGTGTGTGTGTGTGTGTGTGTGTGTGTGTGATATTTCTCTTACACAACTTACACAACAATTCTTCATTTATTAATTAAGAACCTGAGCTTTGCTTCTAGTCACAGATACATTTGATCAGTAATTGAACATTTGATTTTAGTTCTAAGAGCTAGAGGACAGATCTACATGTAGGAAATACTATTTTTGTGACTATAATGCACAATACATAATCATTAAAATGCATGCAAGTATTTTTGCATTAATCCATGAATCAAGTGAACACCCCATGTTTGATCCCATTAATGTCTCGTTCATTACGCAATATTCCCTGTTTTAGTTTCTCCACTCAACCCTGGGAATCTGAACTTGTCCACCTTTGTGAAACTTGGAAGATTGACTTTGTTTTATTAACTAAAATTTGTACAAATTCAAACTGATAAAACATTTTTTATCCATATTATTAAACACCTGAATGCAAGCCTCGTCCCCGTACCTGAGGACTGACATTCACAAGGCCTACTGTTGGAAATGAACAAAGTGAGCAGTGTGTGAACGGGGGATCGAGAAGGAGCTTGTGAGGATGTCTCCCAGCGAACGTTATTTATCATGCACGGTGTTCTTCAGCACTGAAGCTCACATGTTCGACAACTGAACTGAATAAATAAATAAAAGTGTCTCAGCTTCACTAACAGACATAAACCGAGGTGTGTTTTCTCCGAACCTGCCAGACTTCAGTGACTCTTGTGTGCTTTCTGAGAAGAAGAGTTTAGCACGTAAGTTGTGCTAATTAACACCACGTTGCTCATATTCGAGTCAGACGAGAGTCATCGCTGGCCATCTGTGGAGACGCAGCTCTCTGTCCAACTCCTGTTCTTCTACCAGGTGGAACAACTCCTTCTGTCCGGCTCGGGCTTGAAAAACATTACACACTTATTTCTGGACTTATTTTTAAGACTTACGATGCAGATTTAGAAAAGTGTTATGTACAAGTGATACTGATTGCGTGATGATTTACATACCGTATGTCATTTCATTTTAAGATCTTCGAGGGTTCTTTGGGTTCGTACGGGATGCTAGCTTTGTGAAAAATACAGGGGTCAGGAAGTGCCCTTCTTAGACACCTGCGCTCATGTGTGTTTTACACTCCGATCGAGTTCAGCTTTAACTTTCTTAGCTGTGGCTTGTTTCTGTTCTTGAAACTTGTTCTGTAGTTCTTCATTTCCTGGTTAGTGTTTTAATTTGTGAATTTTACACTCGATTCGGTTCTAGGGTTCCACATAGAACATTTAAAGGGACAAACCAAGAAGTGTTAAGAGTGTACATTAAATTTGAATTAAAATGCAAAATATTCACACAGTGAAAGTATCAAAACAGTCATCTGCTAATGGTCAAAATTATTGGCACCTGTAAAGAAAAATTATTGCAGAAATGAAATTTATTCCAGTTAAACAATTTGTAAAGAAATGGTGTTCCTTACGTTTATATGACGTCATGTTTCAGACACTAAGAGGAATACTGAGGGCGAATTCAAATGACTTAACATTTCCATCATTTGGTGCTATTGATCAAACATAACAAATCTATTTTTTAAAAACTTCTATTTTATATCTTTAGAGAAACTGATGGTGACCTGCACGGGCCCTTGAAGGGACATAAGAAAATCATTAAGCAAAATCATCCATAATGAAAAAGAAGAATCTGTAGTCAGGAAGGCATTATATTTAAAAATAAAGAAGAAAAAAAAAAGACTTAAGGATGTTATTGTCTTCACAGGAAAGTTTCATCAAATGTTAATTGTGAGGTGCCAAGAATTTTGAAATCAATTAAGCAGTGTTTTAATGTATAACACGGTGTTCAGATGAACCTAATCGACACAAACCCTTGTAATTAATAAAAAGAAATAATTACTCCTACATGTGTTCTGTGTTTGCATAAAAGGTGCCAAAAAGGTTGTTGATTGAATCACCCGGGGGCCCAGATCGTTTCCCTTCGATTGTGTCCCTTTGGGTCGACTAATCAGCTCCTCTGGAGTCCTCGTCACTTATATAAACCCTGGTATAACCCGTCTCTCTCATGTCACCTGAGCATGAAGTGCAGCTTTATTGCTGTCGATTAGGAACGCAGTCTGTACAGGAAATACAGTAGGACAGTTTAAAGACCTAAAGACATTTTTTTTTTGCACTACTGACCGCCTCACACTGAAATCTTTATTTTAATTTATAAAAAGGTCAATCAAAGACCTGCCATGCTAAGTTTAAGTTAACTGACCTCTGACCTGTCTCCAAGCTTTTTTAAACATCTCTATACACATATAGTATATTGTCTGATATTTTATCTGATAATACTATAATTAAAAGCTTTCACCTTTAGATAAATATCTCCCTCTGCTGGAGGTTGGTGGCCAGTGCAGGAAATACACACAAGGATATAAAGGAGGGTTTTTATATACTCCTCTGACAAAAAAAAGGTCACACACACACACACACACACACACACAATATTTCATAGGACCTCCAGAGTCTCATTATTTTTTTCTCCCAGATCTTGTACTGATGATAGTAGAGTCAGGCCGCTGCATAAGATTCTCAGGAGGGTTAAGGCCTGGACCCTGTGGTGGCCAACCATGTGTGGAAATGATGTCTCATGCTCCCTGAACCACTCTTTCACAGTCTGATTCCCAATTAATCATTGGGTTAAGGCCAAACCATCAGGTAAGAAAAGCTCCATAGATGTGGTGACCTGGTCATTAAGTAGATTCACTTCATTTATAGAGGTTTGTACAGTGGACACTAAGCATGATGGTTGCATCGCCTCATCCTCCTCTTTTTTTACCCTGATGCCCCATCAAACTGAAGCCTCTCTTTCTGATTAACCTCGATAAGTGTTTTTCTTAAGTTTAGTCCCCAATTCCTTGCCTTCTCTTCACACTGTTAGTGTGGAAATGCTTTTACATTTACATTGAACATAGCTCCTCAGTATCAGAGTTAAATAACTGAACTGTATTAATACTCATTTCTAATCACATATGGCAGTTTTGCTGCAATTCCCAATGTGACCACTAGATGCCTCCCAACAACCGAAATTAAATAAAACCCCTATTATTTTGTCAGTTACAGTCTGGGTTTAAATACTGATCCAAACACCCCATTATTAACACCCCCCCCCCCCCCCCCTTCATGTTTAGAAGGAGTTTGCAGTGTTAAGGCTTTGTAAAACTTTACACTTAAGTCAGGGAATAAAGAGAGGGCTAGTAAAGGAAAGAGTGTTTGTAGATGCTAGTAAGTGACAACATGAACATCAAACTATAACCCTAATTTTTGTGTTAAAAAAGGAATGAAACAGTAATTCTGCTAAAATCACACCGTAACAAAATAACCCAAGTTTTACCTGCATGATGTTTCTCTTGATGTGATGGAAGTTTTGTAGACATGAGACGGGTGGAGTGGTTTCTGTTTAACGCCAGGCTTTGGAGTCGCACCACAAGGCTGCTGTTAGTGTTTAATTAGACACGTTACAGAACGGCATCTATTAATTAACCGGAGAGGTTCAAAGAGCCGAGGCGATGGTTAGGCTGCAGGTAACAGGGTCCCGTGTCTCCAGCTAGGATTATCATCTGAGCAACTCTGTAAACCAGAGGACACGGAGGATACACACTGCACAGGCAAAGCTGTACACTTTCTGGAGGTTTTTTTTTTTTTTTTTTTTTACTATGGAAGCTTTATGATCTGTGTAACATATAAATATGGAAAGGAAAAAGTATGACGTTGTAGTGCTAGGGATGAGACAAGGCTGGGGCATAAATATAAAAAAAATTAGGAAATGAAGATGTGTTGTAATATTAACAATAAACCACTTTGTCACAAAGATTAAATGACAAAAATTTAATTTAAATTCTAATTTTATAAAATTACCTACAGTATAGAATTAGAATATGAAGTTTTTCTGTAATGGATTAAAATTCATTTGTTTTTTACACACACACACACATACACACACACACACACACACACACACACACACTGTTTACAGATGGAAAAATGAAGCATATCAAGAAAAGAACACAGTCCCTGCTGTGAACCATGGACGAGGCTCTGTAATGTTCTGGGGCTGCTTTGCTGCATCTGGCACAGGGTGTCTTGAATCTGTGCAGGATGCAATAAAATCTCAAGACTATCAAGGGATTCTAGAGAGAAATGAGCTGGTCAGTGTCAGAAAGCTTGGGCTCAGTCGCAGGTCATGGGTCTTGCAACAGGACAATGACCCAAAACACACAGCTAAAAACACCCAAGAATGTCTAAGAGGTAATCAGGGGACTGTTCTAAAGTGGCCGTCTACGAGCTCTGACCTCAATCCTATTGATCAACTTTGGAAGGAGCTGAAACAAGCCGTTTGGAAAAGGCGCACTTCAAACCGGAAACAACTGGAGCAGTTTGCTCATGAGGAGGTGCAGAGGTCTCACTGACAGGGACAGGAATCGTTTGATTGCAAATCACTTTGAAAGGTTGTGCAAGAAACTATTCTCTGCTGGAATCTCTCTCTCCGTCTGGGTCTTTGTCGTTTGGCCCTGAGGGTGTAAGACAGTGTGTTAGTGTGTTAGCGTGATGGGCTGAGATCAGGGCCACTAATTATAGTGTCTTATAGAGCAGCTGGCTCTGAATCACACACACACACACACACACACACAGAGAGCACAGCAGTACAGTTGATACTAAACCCAAATAATAAAAACATACAGTATTTAACAACACATCTGAGGTAAAGGGAGATATTTCCGTCTCATTTTAACTGTCAATTTGTCATCACAGCGTTTTGTATAAAAGTTTTTTCACATCTACACATTAGTTACTAGATGGTTAGCCTAGCAATAGTGCTAATAAGCGTTATGCTGCTTCTTCCTGCCCCACACTCTCCCTCTAGTGTATAAGTGCACACTTGTGGGCTGGACTGTAGGTGACAGACTTCTCTGTGATTAGGGGGTATGTGTGAGGGCGTCTAGTGCGTCCAGTCAATCATCATTATCCCCCCCCCCAAACTCCATTACTACAGTCTTGAGCAGTCAGACTTGAGGGACCTGGTGTCCTCTGTAGTCTTTTAGATTCCTAAAAGAACTAAAAAATAAAAAAAGAATTTTGTCTTCTGCATTCCTGCTTAGCTCCAGCCTGGATGTTCTCCACTGATCTCGCTCATCAACAGGGTCTTTTGACTTGCAGAACTGATGATCACTGGACAGTTTTGGTGTTTTGGCCTGTGATTTTATTGTCTCATTCTGATGGTTGATGTGAACATTAGCTGGAGATCCTGACCTGAATCAGCAAGTTATGCAAGTGTACATTTAGTGGCTATTAAATTGGCCAGTGTGTAATATGGTAAAAATCTTTTATTTTCTTCCTCTTGCTTCTCTCCCTTTCTCTCTGTTTTCTTCTCTCCATGTCGAGGCAAAAGTCTGATCACATGCCCACACAGAGGGACTTCTTCAAACTTTACATTCATCGATTTAGTTCGAAATCTCATTTCAGAACTCAAACAAAGAGCCCTGTGTTTTGTAAACATTTTAGAAACCAGTGTGTGTGTGTGTGTGTGTGTGTGTGTGTGAGAGAGAGAGAGAGAGACGATGATGTGTTCAACTCATCATCTCCTCCTGAGGTGAGAAAACATGACGCTATAGCAGGTGTGACCGTGTGTGTGTGTGTGTGTGTGTGTGTGTGTGTGTGTGTGTGTTAGAGAGAGAGTTCATTTCGCATTTACATCAGACTCGTTGTGTCTTTCATGAAGACTGTAAATGTGTCATTTTAGGAGTACAGTATTTCACACACACACACACACACACACACACACACACACACACATCAGGAATCTATTTTAACACTCCTGTGAATCTGCTCACATACTGTAATTCTCAGAGAACATCAGAAGTGGGAGAAAATGGAAAATGGTTAATTTTATAGAAATAAAAGACATGAAAACAAAATTAACTCTTTGTTTCTTTGTAATACAATAAATCTCAGTGTTTTAAACACATGTCTAACAGATCTGCAGCTTAGAAAGATCACATGAAAACGTAACACACTTCTGCAATGTATAATTCACACACACACACACACACACACACACACACACACTTATGGATTTAAACCCCAGCTTAGTCCCTCAGCAGCAGTGATGATTTGTTTCTCATTCGTGAGTTCAGTTGGAAAACTTGCCAGCAGAAGCAGATCAATCA
Organism: Clarias gariepinus; assembly: GCF_024256425.1. Classification (NCBI taxonomy): domain Eukaryota; kingdom Metazoa; phylum Chordata; class Actinopteri; order Siluriformes; family Clariidae; genus Clarias; species Clarias gariepinus. The sequence continues at coordinate 1,047,025 of NC_071116.1, read as the reverse complement.
ATCAATCAATCAATCAGTCAATTTAAATGTGCACATCTTTTTGCTGGAACAAAGTCTTCACTACGTGGATGTGCAGCACATTAACTAAGAAGCTGCTGACTGCTTGAGGAAGGTGTTGATTAATTCTCTCTCGAGCAGCAGCACTGACATTAGTGCAGCTTTATATTCATGTGCTCCTTTATGCTAATACATTATTGTTTCTATAGCAACAGCTCATTCACAGAGACGCATGATGGACCCTCCAATGATAATAAACACGTTTGTAAAACGTGTCAAATTGTTCACCTGTAAGGAGATGTGTTTGTGTTTGTGTAAAATCAGGGGAAGGAGTCTCCATTTTTATCTTAACTAAGATTTAATCCTAAATCTAATGGAAAATTCTGAGAAAATGTCATAATTCGAAGGATTTTCTTAGAATTTCGCCGTAACTCTTCGGCTTTAGGAGCTTTGTGGATACTGGACCTGAGGTTTAATTCGCACCATCAGTGAATCTACACGTGGAGTAAAAGTGATGTTCCGATCAGTTCTGTGTGGGATTTAATCATCTCCTGTATAATAATCTACAGTCACTCCGGCCCCCGGACACACAGGCGCGAGGCTCGCGCTACGAGGGCGGGGTTTACCAAGGGCGGGCGCTCAGCGGGCGCACGTGCGTGGCGGCGGAACTGTGCCCGTCTCGCGCTCTGTCGGTGAGCAAAACTTCGAGGAGCGCGTGAAGAGCGCGAGGGGCTGAACGCGGTGTCCGTGAAGAGTGTTCTGTTGTTGTTGTTGTTGTTGTTGTTGTTTGTCTAGGAGGATCCGACACCGGCACGTGTAAGAGCTTTTACTTTCTATATTTAACTGTTTCTCACGTGAGTCGGTGTTTCTGTGTAACATCCACTTTAGAGCTGTTATTATTATTTATTTATTATTCATACATACATTAGAGGTCATGTTCGTGTTGTTCAGTGGATTCCAGCAGTGTGTGTGTGTGTGTGTGTGTGTGAGAGAGACTCAGAGCTTTCATTTACACCACCAGATAAAATAGGCGAATATTTAACTACCTCCTGTGTGTGTGTGTGTGTGTGTGTGTTACATACTGTACCTTGGTGTATCATGGTAACACTGATTGTAAAGTCCACACTACAGACTAAAACTAAACTAGTTGAACTTTATAACCCATCTCACTGGTTCTAAAGAGAGGAGGAGATCGGGTCCTACACACACAAACTCGGTTCTCTGTTCAGGTTCTGAGATCCCCAGGGCCGTGTTACACCCCTGAGTGTTCACTCTGAGCCGCTCACCCCAGCACTCACACACGCCGCTCACACCTCACTACAGTACAGTACTCATACTACACCAGTATACGGTAATGGTTTATTTGCCCAGACTAGGACTGGGACCAATTAGAGTCTTGTTCCTCTCAAGGTTCTTCCTCCTGTTCTGTCAGCGAGGTTTGTAGCTCTTATCTGAACTCACCTGACTTTATTATCATTATGAACTCTTACTTACCGAGTGTGTCTTCTAGTGTTTTGATGTTTGTTATATGATACAACGTTTATGACCTTGACAAAAATATGTTTCAGAGGAATCAAGTAAGTACTGAAAATCTATTTTTAAAAGAATTCACATTGCGATTATTTTGACACATATCACGATTTTACTGTAATAGGTAACTATCAAAAGTATTTATCCAGACAAACAGTTAATATCAGCTCAAATGATCTCCTTGAGAAGATGTTTACCTGTATTTAATTATCACTTAAATAAATAAACAAATAAACACTTGGATTATTACAAACACAGCATGACTGGATATAATCACACTACTGCTGACAGACACGTTGTTTTATACACAATGTTTCTTACTGCTGCTGTCATCCACACACACATTTTCATGAGTTTATATATTTATACTTTACAGTTTACACATTTAATTTGTAAATTCTGTTCCTGTGTAATTTATATACTTACAATATATTGTCTATTTTAATTCTATTTTGTAACTCAATTTCCAGTTATTATACAGTATATTGTATTTATAGACATTATTATTATTATTATTATTATTATTATTATTATCTACCAGAAGTACAAATTGTAGTTTATATATCAGTGGAAATATTGGCATTGTGCAACTTGTATGGTGCAGGTAAAATATGTACTATATATACAGTATATATATATATATATATACTAGGGCTGTTTTCGACTAAGGATTTTCATAGTCGAATCTGATTCGTTTGATTTTGCCGTAGTCGACTGATAGTCGAACCTTTTTTTTTTTTTTTTAGATAGCAGCTAGATTTTTTCCATTTCAAACAAAAGAGTTTAAAAAAAACTAAAAGAAAAACATGGTGTGTAACAAATACCTTTTATTCATTTAAAGCCAGATGGGGTCCTGCTTCAGAGCGCTGTTTATGCAGAGTTGTAATGTGTGGCCCGCGCAGCGCACTCCTTTCATCTTTCCCCAGCGGGGCTGCTGGACCAACTGGTTGGTGCACGCAACCATGTTTGCTGCGTTATCACGAACCACAGAAACGATCTTGCTACTTGGAATGTCCCACTCACAAATGATCTCCGTCAGTTCTCGTGCAATGTGATCAGCTGTGTGACTGTCCTCCATTTTTTTTGTTTCTAAAACGAAACTCTCCAGTCGCCAGTCTCCGGTGATGAAATGTGACGTGACTGTGAGATAAGCCTCCATCTGAAGTGAGGTCCAGATATCAGTTGTGAAACTGACAGCTTCACAGTCCTGTATAGCCATGTAAATATCTGACCGTATCGATAGATATTTTGTGTGCACGACATCCATCACTGTAGCTCTTGTAGGGACGGTGTAGTCTGGCTCAAGTGTGCGCAAGAGTTCTTTAAATCCCTCACCCTCAACAATGCGCACGGGCCTCATATAAAGTGCCACAAACTCCGCAATCTTTTCAGTAATTTCCTTTTTTCTCTTCTCTGAAAGTGGTGGTCTCAAATCAATTTTTTTTGCGTTAATCTCGGGGCCGCCGCTGATGTAGACGTACTGCCTGAGCTGTCGTCATGAAACTGCGGGTGTAACCGTTTCAAATGATAAGCCATGTTGGTTGTCGTCGTGTGATATGAAAGAAGCTGCTGACACAACTTGCACTTAACTTTCTTTGGGTCATCTTTAACCTTCTCGAAATACTCCCACACTTTTGATAATTTTTTAGAAGCCATTGTGAGCCAATAAATCCGTAAATGCTAACAAATGCGGTCCGGACGTTACAGGCCTGTAGTGTGCTGCTTCTCATTGGTTACATAACACTTTCCTACTATTCGACTATGAGGTTCATAGTCGAATCAGACGTCTACGAATCGAATCGTCGAATCCTCGACTATTAGAAGTCAGCCCTAATATATACAGTATATATATGCAGTGAATATTATTTATATAATATTATATTTATATATAATGTAATATTATACAGTATAACTTGCCTATGCAGCGAATATATGCCAGATATAAGCAGGAATATAAGCAGGTATGCAGGTGTGTGTATGTGTGGATAAAATGTGTGTGGATAATAGGACAAAAATAACATTATAAAATATATATATATATATATATATATATATATATATATATATTATAATAATATTAAATATAATAATATATATTATAAAATATATATTATTAAAATAATTGTAAATATCTTGAGAAGAGTGTTACTTCACAACTCAAGACTGATAATTTAGTTAATTTACCATCCAGTGTCTGTGATATGTCTTTTAATATAATGTATTATACTTATTTATTTATTATAGTTTCAAGCCCAAATTACCAGTATGATATGATGTTAGACTTGTTCACTGGGATCATTAATAAAAAAATTTTTTAAAAACTTTCATAAATTTTGCACCACGTGATGTTGTTTTTTCAGCTTTAAAAGTGTTCTTGATCCAGTTTAATGTTGGTCACAAATACAGTTGCTGTTGTCATGGTAACACAAAGATATCATCTCTTAAGCCGTCCGCTTTATCAGATCATACCTTCAGAGCGGGGATTGATGATCCAGGAATCAACACTTTTTTTTCTGGTGCTGGTTGAGATTAAACTTGATGAATGATAATCAGTTTAGAGACAGTGTGTCTGGAATCCAGGAAGGTTCCAGGTAATCAGGTCTGTTAGGATGTTAGACAGTGTGGTGACATGAGGAACTGGATCAAGAATGTTTGATTGAACCCACTTGATTCCATTTATCAGTTTGTTTATGACCAAGTTGAGGAGATATGGTATGTCAAACAGGTAGTGGGTGACCAGCTGATGGACAACAGATGCACCAGAGGAACTTCTCAGGTGTTTCATTCTCTTTTCCTCATTACAGGTCTTAGCTGGAGAGATGGATACCAGACCACCAAGTTTACTAACTTGAGTTCCAAAGGACTCGACACAGGGCATGTGTATCACCAAGGGACAACCTTCACACACACGTATACATAAGACTTGTGTGAGAGATGGGCTATAGTCTGACGCGAGTTGGCGTAGTGTGGGCTCTGATCTCACTGCTGAGTGCCGCTGTGTCCTGTGTCGGATTCTTCATGCCCTACTGGCTCCTGGGCTTTCAGATGGGGAAGCCGGTGTCGTTCGGGACGTTCCGGCGCTGCTCGTACCCAGTGCGAGATGAGGTCCATGGTGGCACGGTGATGATGGAGCATTGCGGACGCTATGCCTCCTTCCTGAGCATCCCCAGTCTGGAATGGAGGATCTGTACGGTGGTGACAGGAATCGGGTGTGGCCTGCTGCTGCTCGTGGCCCTGACCGCACTCATGGGCTGCTGCCTGTCAGACATCATATCACGCTCAGTCGGGCGAGCAGCCGGAGGGATCCAGTTTGTGGGAGGTGAGTTCGGGAGAATAAATGGATGGATGGTTAAAAGATAAGAGAGAGATCTTTGTTTAATGGATGAACGGGCTTTAACATACACGTGTGTCCTAATATGTTTGGTCAGACTGAGAGACAGATAGGCAGAAAGCTTAGTTAGTAGTAGTTTAAAAACACGAATGGACTTGATATAGCTGTTTGAATGGATGGATGGATGTGAAACATTTGGTCCACAGTGTTTGATCTCTCTGCATTATGAACTAGGGGGATGGATGAATGGAATGTTTGAGGTTTGAATGTTTTGGACTGACGGATGGATGGATGAATAGACAGATGAATAAATTATAGGATTAGATGGTGAAGGAGCTATTGGGTATATGAAGAGATAGGTGGATGAATGAAAGGATGGATGGATGTGTAGATGGATTGAATGATGTAACTTGCATAATAAACTAAGCAGAAAGTTGAACAAATGGATTGAGGGTAGTAGGAGGTCTGTGGTTGGATGGTGGATGAATGGATAAGGATTAAAAGAAGTGGTGGGTGAAAGGCCTGAGGTGTGGATGGATGGATGTGTGGATGGATGGATGGATGCATGTGTTAATGACTCAATGGATAAATGAATGAACGGAATGACCTGAGGGATGGACGTGTTATCAGATATACGGGTTTATAGAGAGATGGATGAATGAAAGGATTAGCGGATGAGTGTCTTGTGTATTCGTCCCTTCATTGTGTCTTCATTTAATTTTAGTTTATAATCTTTGTCATTACATGATATGTGTGTGTGTTCGTGTGTGGTCGTCTTGTGTATTGGAAGTTGAGAGGTCGTGACCTTTTGTTGATTAGGTTTAAGGTGCCAAACTTACAGGCGGGTGATAAAGAGTGGAGTCGGTGTAGTGAGAAACAAACTTCATTTTCTCTTATTCGGGTGTGAAATGTTTCTCTCTCTCTCTTTTTCCTTTTCACTTTTCGTCTCTGGCTCTGTGCACTTGATCACACACAAGTGGACAGAAATAATAACATCATAATAACTGGTGATGCTCTGTGCCTCAGACTCACGGAAATGTGTGTGTGTGAGAGAGACATAGAGAGTGTGTGTGTGTGTGTGTGTGTGTGTGTGTGTGTGAGAGAAAGAGAGAGAGATGGAATTGCTCATATAAGGATATAAGCAGGGTGGATATAAACCCTGTGTGTGTGTGTATGTGTGTGTGCGTGTGTGTGTGTGTGTTCTCCCACAGGACTCCCTCATGTCTCCCTCAGGAATGTAAAGAATGTTTCCCATAGTGATGTGTGTGAGCCAGAAATCTGTAGATAGTACACCACTTTTTTGGAGTGTGTGTGTGTGTGTGTGTTTCGTTATCAGTCCATTTCCACTCTCTTATCGGTATAAACACACAGGTTACGGTTAGTTGAGAGACGGGCGATTGGGAGCGAGACGGAGATGAGAGCGTTTACTCTTTATTTCATCAGAAGGACGTTCGCGCCTCAGGTGTGTTGCGTGAAGAGTGTGTTAATGTTGCTAGCGTGCAGCGGTGCGTAACGAACCTCGATTTGCTGCTCTGTTGTTGTTTTGTTGTTTTTTTCCAGAGCAGATTGTGACGCGTGACTGCTTCGCAGGCTGCGCAGATTCGATCATGTCCTGTCGCTCTTAATCAGAATTCTTTTCAAAATAATGCTGAGTTGTGTATCGCTAGGAGACCACGACGGGGTAGGCGGGAATCTGAAGCTCCGCCCACACTTGTACAGATGTTCTCACTCTCAGGGCAGAGATGTTTTTAAAAAACCATGTCTGATTGGATGGATGGAATTGTGTGGTCTAGGTGGGCGGGGCACACTTCCTGAGTGACACTAGCCAATCAATCACATGTGATTATCAGCGATTTCGCGCGTCTGTAAGGCAGCATGCGAGGCTCGCAGCTAGCCGGTGTGAACATATCGTGGAACTGGAGGTATTATTTCATCACACACTTACCACGAGCAGGTGAAGTGAAGTGTCTCAGTGCACATGGTCTCTATCAGGTCCTCTATAAGGTATGCGGTGCTACATTCTTTCAGAGCAATAAGTCTGGAATGTTCCCTCGTTCCCCTCTGACGGAGAAGTAAACCTGCGTTCCTTCATGTCGCTGCATGGTGGGGTCGGGTACTGCAGGACGTCTCTTTAGGTTTAAAGTAACTTCTTGTGTCTGATGAACATGAAGGCGCCGGGCGACGGGTTTCCTTTTGTTCGGTGAACAGAATCATGGGATTGTGCTCTTCTTATTCGAATTATGAAGAGATCGAATAGATCAAGCTGGTCCAGTTGAACTGTCCGTCTTATGTGTCTGTGTGTGTGTGTGACTGTGTGTCTGTGTGTGTGTGTGTGTGTGTGTGTGTGTGTGTGTGTGAGAGAGGACGTTCGCTCTTTGCAGGAAGCCGGACAGAAGAAAGGCGGCAGTGTTCCTGAGATAAATCTCACGTTGTTCTGCTCATGAACACGCCTTTATCATCTGTGGCTGAAAAGAAAATGAGTTCATGTCCATGCATGGATACACACACATCTACTCTGTGTGTGTGGGTGTGTGTGTGGATGTTTGGAGCGATATGTTCTGTGTCCTTGTGTATTGGGGTGTGTTAAAAGCTTGGGTTGACACACAGCCATACACACACTTTTCTCTATCCTCTCTCCAAAAGTGACTATATCATGACAAGCCCCCGGGTAAGTCACATGACCCGCACGAGTCCAAGATGGCGGAGTTCATTGTGTTACTGTCCTGCATTTAAGGGACTCCAGTGTAATGACAGGGGACAATGATGTAAAGGACACTTTATCTTGAAAATGTGAGTGTGATCAAACACACTATTGAATCCACCGGTTGGGTGCAACTACACCTTACACTCTGAACTTTAAACTCTAAACACACACAACGCTTAGATTCCAACATCTTTTCAAAGTCTAAGGTCTGTGAAATCATGTGACCCATCATGGGAACAGCAGGAACCTGGAACAGCAGGTCTCAAAAAGCCTGTGTGGACTTTTATTGCGCTAGTGATCAGTCTGGATTTACAGCAACAGATGTGAGGAAATGACTCTCCGCACCAGCAGGGGGCATCCATCCATCCATCCATCCATCATCCATCCATCCATCCATCCATCATCCATCCATAGTGCTTATCCTGTGTGTATTCTCCTGGTCACATGTGGCCTGGAGCCTGTTACAGGACACAGGGAAGGATGGGGTGCACCCTCTATGGGGTTCCAACTCATCACAGAGCACAAGTACACACACACACACACACACACACACACACACGTCCCTGATGACACTCTACAGGCAATTTGGAAACACCAGTCAGCCTACAATGCCTGTCTTTGGACTGTGGGAGGAAACACACCAAGAACATGCAAACTCCACACACACACACACACACACACACACACAGTGGAGGGAGTGTGAGAACACAGTGTTAAGACACCAGCAGGGGGCAGCGATGTGTGATGACCTAATGAGAACCACTCCCAGAGGAACTGTGGAACTGTCCCATTAAGGAAAAAAGGGGCGTGGCCATGAGGATGTTTGCTCATTTAATAAAAGTGAATAGATTTTCAAGTTAAGCGTACAATTAGGAAACTTTTTTTGTTTCGCAAGCTTTAGAACCGAACGTTTCTTTTAAAACAACCATAAACGTCATGTAGATGGAGCACGCTATGAAATGGAGTTCTTTAAGCGTTCTGCTTCACCCCTGCCTGACCTGTTTGCGGGGTTCTGCGTAGAATCCTTAGGGCTCTCCTCGTCACCTCTGCATCACAGAAGGACAGGACCATGCATCTGGGACGAAACCTACTAACTCTTGAGGTGTATAATTGCTCAGGCATTCTCAAGTGAACCAGTCGGTCCAAGGAACCCTTAGAAGAACCTTTTCTCCACCTCCTCCTCGTCCTCCCTCCAAGATCATAAACTTTTCATTTGCTTATTTTTTTTTTACACCTAATATACTGTATATATATATATATATATATATATCTCCTTAAAACCACCAGCACCGATCGGTGCATATATATATATATATATATTTTTTTTTTCACCCTCAGAAGCCACTGAATGTCCTCATGATCATATTTTCAGAGAGCAGAAGGAAAAACATGGCACATGGCTTCGTGCGACCCCCGCTGTGTCCTTCTGTTGTTCTGGAAAATTCCACAGCCGACTCGAGGAGGAAGAGTTTCCATTTCATGAAAAAGCAGCAACTGAACTGAGAGACATCATTAAGGAGAGGTTGAGCAGTGCTTTCACATTAGGTGTGTGTGTGTGTGTGTGTGTGTTGATTGCAATAAAATGTGCTCTTATTCTTATTCTCATTTAGTGAGGAAAGTAATAGATGTTTGGAATAAGCTAAATGATCGCCTGTATCTAGTGATTAATGTTGGTGTTTTAATTGTGCTGCATTCAGAAAATCAATATATATAAAAAAATGTTTTTTTCCGTAATTCGTACCTTACTACTTTATGTATGCTGTAGGCGCCCTGTGTAGTGCACTATACAGTCTGTTCAAACTGATCCATACTAAAGATTAATAATTATTTTTCAGAGATGATGTCAGACAGCAGTGGGTTGTTAATTGGTTTGAAAAAAGAAACATAAAAGTGAAGAGACAAACACAACTTACACAATTACAACAACAGTGACTGAGACAGCGAAGACTCTTATTGATTTAACTTTAAGTGAAGAGGTGGATATACAGTATATCAAACCATCGCACACGCAAGAAGAGATTATTACAGTTTTGACTTTATCGACTTTCTTCATGTCATAATTATAATAAATGATTAATAATTAATAATAATATAATCATAATATTATTTAGTAAATATCTTTAGCTGATACAGACAGTGAGTTCTGATGTTCGGGGATATTCACACCCTGTTGGTTCTACTTGAACTCATTCTGCCTGGCTGTGTGTGTGTTCTCGGGCCAGGGTTCGGTTCCTAGTGAAGATAAACCAATGAACAAAAATGAACAAATGTTAAAGATTACCATTGAATATTATATATGTTAATATTAAAAACAGTGGTGGGAAACCCGTCCCCATTCAGAGACGTAGATGAAGCGCTCTCTTCAGGACTTTTGCTTGACAGGCTTTAAACAGCTTCAAGACAAAGCAGCCTTCTAGGAGAATATTTTACACAAAAGCACAAATTTGTGTATAAACTGGGAGCTGGAGATAACAGGTGTGTGTGTGCTTTTTATTCTCTTTGATAGGAAGCTTTGGGGCGACTGAGCTCCGTTGTCTCTCGCTTCAGAGCTGCTTTTAGAAAATTTTGGTGTAAATGAAAAACCTCAAAGCCATGTGAAGGTTCCTAATGAGGGGTTTGAGGTGTGTGTGTGCGTGCGCGTGTGCGAGAGAGAGAAAGGGAGTTAAAAATGTTAATAATAGGGACAGGACACACACACACACACACAGATTCAGTGTGATAATACCTTAAGATACACCCTGTGTTCTAATACTGTGTGTAGTGTGCACTCGTAGACTTTTCCTTCAAAGTGTGTATCAGGAATCCGTCACCTTAGTGTGGAACATGAGTAAGACTACAGTGCATTCTGGGTAAAACTCAAAACGCATCTTTAGTGGTGCGATTGAGTGGACAAGGGCGTGTTAAAACCGTTTTGGAACACAGCCGTGATTGGACTTTAGTATTAGTTCAATGAACTTCCTGTTCACTTTGTTTGTGCACTACACATGGATCTGTCCACCCTACCTAGTGCCCTAGTTCTGTGCTTGGACAACGTATTGTGTGTGTGAAGGCTCTCACACACAGGTAGTTCTGTGTAAAAGCGGTAGATGTCCCAGCGTCCTACCTTCCTGTAATTCAGAGGGTTTGGGGACGTGACCTCAGCCATGACCCGAGTGAAAGCGAGACACACTCGCACATGAGGAACAGCTGCTGAGTGCGAACAGCTAATGAGGGTCCTAATAAAACAGTAAACTCATAAAAGCGCTCCTGATCAGCCCTGTTAGCATGCTCGTGGTCTTGATGTTAAGCAGATGGAGGTGCGTGAGATCTTCGTCCACCAGCTGCTTTCACGCACGTTTCCGACGTGCCGGCAGATCGGACTGCGCCTTTCCCGTGGTCTTCCCAGCTGCTTATTCCCCCAGCATCCTCTACACGCTGTGGTGACGCGCTGCCAGGATTATTTTGAGAGCGATGGTTATTAGTGGTGTGAGAGGCGGCAGATGGCGCGGTGCTGAAGGGGGTTTCAGCGCCCTGACGGCTCAATTCGGGGCAAAATTTGGGTCAGAGATAAAAAAATATTCGGTTAGAAAGTTAAAACAAGCACGCACCTGATTATTAATGTAAAACACGAGCTCTATTTGGACAGGATCAGGTTTCCACAGGGACAGATTTGAGGTGCTTATCGTAAGGACTCTGTTTCTGACTCCTTTACATCAAACAGTAAATTACTGAAGACTGTTCGTCCTTCTCCATGGTCACCTGATCACTTCAGTCCCGCAAGGTGCTTCCTGTTTAGTGTGGACTCATGGGAAATGCGTATAGAAGATATGGAAAGCAAGCTAGGATGATTTGTAAATGATCCCTCGTACAAAATGAATCATTCTGTGTGAGGCAAAAACAAACCTGAGGTGTTCTGTGAATCATTAACTTGATTCATGTTCAAAAGAGTCGACTCAGTAAAATGACTCACTGCATGTAGGTGGTCAGTGTGCCTTGATAACATGACTTAGACTCTGTATGTGTGTGTGTGTGTGTGTGTGTGTGTGTGTGTGTGTAGGCTTGTTGATCGGCTCCGGGTGCGCTCTGTATCCTCTTGGATGGAACAGCGAGGAGGTGAAGGAGACCTGCAGCAACGCCTCGGACCAGTTCAACCTCGGTAACGTACTCCTGTGTTTGAACATTATTTTCCTCTTACAGCATGTCCCAAAGTGTGTTATTCCTCTCACCCTCACACGACACTAAAGAACACGGCACACTTTTGTTTATTTTAATGAAACATTTGCAATATAAGTGCTGTGGGATAATAATGATAGTTTTAGTTATCAGAAAATTATTTTATTAGTTTTTTAGATAATAAAATAACAGATTTTGTTTGCTAAGTTCTGTGTGTGTGTGTGTGTGTGTGCGCGCAGGTTCGTGTGAACTCGGCTGGGCGTTTTACTGCACGTGTGTTGGTGCTGCCGTCAGCCTGCTGCTGTGTACCTGGATGTCCTGCTTCGCTGGGAAAAAACAGAAACACTACCCATACTGAGAGACAACACACACACACACACACACACACACACACACACACACTTTTTTAGGTGTCAGAAGAGTGTCCAAATTCTTACATATCAAAATGAATTAAAAAAAGATTTGTTTGCTTGATGAGTCCAACATGCCATGATACACTTACAGGCGGTGTCCCGAACCACGAAGGACAAACACAACTATGATGTGTCTGAAGATCTTTGTTTAGTATCAACAAAGAGAGCAGATTTAAGGTTTTGGCCAGGTGTGATGTCACATACATCAATTACATGTCAGTCATGGAGAGGCCTGGAGACAGACAGACGATAGGAAATACATTAGCATTTTCCGGTTAGACAAAAGGGTTCCAGCGGACACGAGCTGTCTGGACGTTTATTCGTCTGGACATGGACTATAGGAAGCGTTACCATAGAAGGAATCAGGAAACACAGGACGGGGTTGTTTTAGGAGCACATGGGCACAGGGGAAGTTCACATCATTTCATCATTTTACAAAACCTTACACACTTGTACAGACATTTATATTTTGGGACTCCTGAAAGACCCAGATGGAGCAAGGTTATTGCATGATTGACCTTTAACCTTTCCAAGGTGTTTTTTTTTTATAGATTTTTCTTTCTTCAGAGTGGAGAGGAAATTCGGCTCTTTTTCTTCCTTTTAATTATTTGTGTTTGCACATATAACAGTTGTATATATACTGTATATATTTTTCCTCAGTGTATAACTAGAGTTATTCAGGTCACAGTTGTCTCAATTTATTAGTTATTGATGATAACTAAAACACTATTCATTTTATTTAATTTTAGTGCTGTAATGCTTTATATTTAAATAATATAATCTGTTTATCGCCTTAAATATTTTACAAGCAATAAAAAGTATTATAAGTGCTTTTTTTCTCTCTTTTTAAGCTTCCATCCTTAAGTTAAAAGGAATGTTTCTCAGATGCTGTGTGATATACCAAGCACATGAGTGTTCCTTTGGATATCAGAGGATTTAGATCAAAGATCTTAAACATGATGTAATCACATAATGACCATGCTTGGATGTGTTTTAGTAAAAATGCATAGTGTGCTCATCGTCTGCAACGTTTTTTCTCTCTCTCTTTACACGCTTTTCAATAAACAAACTCATAACAGCAGTTATTGAGACACGTGGGTTACGATCACATGGGATGGTTTGAAAATGAGCCTATTTATATACAGCAACGTGTCCAAACACACACACATTCTGACCTTATTTTACACTTTATATCTTGTATCTATGTACATTTAAATGAGAAGCACATCACAGTTTTCATGAGTTTGATTGATTTGGAGATTTGGAGCATGATCCAACATGGCAGATGTTCCAAATTACACACACACACACACACACACATTTTCCCCTATAAATAACGATTTTTGATATAAGTTGATTTGGGTCACAGTAAACATGTTTTTGCTGTAGTGTAAATATTCTGCCATCTAGTGTTAAATCTGTATGACTATGTGCTAATTAAAATAATACTAATAATATTAATAAAAGATAACCGAATTATATTATTATCTCTCCTAATTTGAGAAGATAATGACGTGTATGGAAATTCAGCACAATCTGAAATTTGACTCATTTTCTCTGAATCGATTCATATTCAGTGAGTCGGTTAATTTGATTCGGCTCACCAGTAAAACCTGATTACTCCGGGTCTTTAACGCCTCACTGTTTCTTTTTCAATACATGACAAAGTGTTTACACTATGATTTTTTTTATGTTTTTAGCTCAGATTGTTCTTCTTTGCCTAACAATAAATTAAATGGTTTGGTAAGTTTAATTGTGCCGACTCATTTACGCTCTTCAACAATGACGTCACCGTTGCTACTTCCATGGCAACAGCAGTGCCCCCTCTGATTGGTGGGTTTCTCTTGGGAATTATGGGTAGTGTAGGATTTCACTGGAATTCGCGATCAAATAAAAAAGATAGGAACGCGTTAACTTTTAGACTTGACATTAAAGAAGAATGTATTTAAAACTCATTAATCATAATATCACTAATAACTACATTCCGTACAGCAAAAGAAAACAAAAAAACGTTATATCCGGATGTTTGCTGTTATTTTGGTTCAAAAGCGACGGTTGAAAAAAGGGGTTGGAGCTCTTTCTGACACGTGACCATGGTTCTTTAATTTCATTGGCTAAACTGAGGGCGTCACGAACATCCACCGGCCAATCAGGACGAAGAACTCCAGCGCCAAAGTCAAATCAGTTTGAAGGTTTAGAGTTTGAAAGCAGCGGCGTGAGAGCAGGCGTGAGTTCAATACAAACACACTGTTGGGGTTATTGTACAGTTTTCAAGGCGATTCTCATCAAATATTACATTGACGAATCTTCAGGAGTCAAGGTGAGTGTTTTTATTTTGCAAACCGCAACTTTGAATTCGATGTTTAACTTAATAAACACAAGTCTGAGTCAGGAATGTTAAGTTTCGGACAGAATTGAACTAACTGAATGAATTATTAACTATAAACGTGGATGTCATTATACATTTTTGAGTTTTTATTAATTATAAACTGTGTCAAGCGTCTCGTGCGAACTAAGGCGAACTGTTTTTCATTATTTGGTGTTTAATTAATAATTAATTAAATTGTAATTAGTGACATTAATATAAGGTTAATATCAGTAAAATGCTGCTATAATCTGCTTAAAGATTTCTTTAGAAAAAACAAAACATAAATAATGATAATTATAATAATAACAGTCTCACTGTTTCTGATCGTCTACTGCGCATGCGCGGCACCAAAGTTTTATTATTTAACTAAACGGTCAGGTTTTGAGTCTTTTTTTTTCCTTATTGGTTTTTATCTGTAATATCTATGAGTATATATTCCTCAGTGTGACTGACAGCACACTGTTTTAACTTTATTAACTGTACAGATAAGAGAGCACTGATTGTTTTATAAGCGATAAATCAGATTTCCTATCAGTTGCCCCTAAAGCTGCTGTTTGAATAAAGCAGAACTGACCTGCAGGGCAGAAACGCCCCAAACATTCATTCAGCCGTATCAACGATAGCACCGCCTCGCCACTGGAATGTAGTGAGAGAGAGAGAGAGATGTCAGTAATCAGGCCCTGATCAGTGCGGCACACGCACTCAGGCTGGAGGCAGTTAGTTAATTACGCTCTCTTAATCAGCTTAATTTACTGTGTCTTCTGTACAGGTGATCGTTTAACCCTGCGGACGCAGTGTGAGGCAGTGACTGTGACAAAAAAGATGGACACGGCGGTAAAAAAGGTAATAACTAAGTGACCTGGATGAAGGGGCGGGGAAGGGGACAGGTTTAGGACAAACATGTGAAAATACAAACGTTATGATGTCATTTTATCATTATATTTATTTTATATGTATATGTTAATGAATCTCTTTCAGAGTAATAAAGAAAACTCCAAACCGGAGGTTGGTCCAAAAACAACAGTTATAATATCAAAGCAGAAGCTGACAAGACCTGAGCCGCTGAGGGCCAAAAACGACCCGAGGGCAGAACCCGCAGGAGACAAGGTACAGGTCAAACCGTCAAAACCAGCCAAGAGCAGTGCTCCTGATGCCACACAGAGGAAAACTCTGAGTCAGACCTTCCGCACCGAACAAACCCTGAGACACAGGAAACTGGTGCTGGAAACCCAAAAGCCTCCTTCGTCTGTTCCTCCTAAACCTGCCCTTCCCGGTACCTACAAGGGCCGAGTGGTACAGTCCAAAATAGACTGCTTCAGGAAGCCGTCGAGCGGCCATGTGACGAAACCCAGCGAGAACAAGTCTAGAGCTGAGACAGCGGGTCGGGCCAAACCCGCCACGACGCTGTACGCTTCCTCGAGAGCAGGAATCCGGTCTGGTGTAGAGAGCAGAACGAAGTCAGGGCCAGATGCCCAAGGAAACGTGCAGCAGACGCTTCCTCAGACACGGATACAGAACAAACCTCCAGCTAGGACAGCTACTGTCTCCACCAAACCGTCTACTGTCTCCACCAAACCGTCTACTGTCTCCACCAAACCGTCTACTGTCTCCACCAAACCGTCTACTGTCTCTAGGAAACCAGTAACTATGTCAGCAAGACCACCGACAGTGACCTCATTCATCAAAAAGAAGGAACCATCAACGATGTCAGCAAGACCACCAAGAGTAACTTCATTCATCAAGAAGAAGGAACCATCAACGGGGTCAGCAAGACCAGGGACAGTCACATCATTTATCAAGAAGAAGGAACCATCAAAACCTGCAGCTGTTAGTGAGCAAAAGCCACAGAAGTCTGTCACGAACGGCATCAGCCAGTACCGAGTCCGTGTGGAGTCAGCCGAGGAGAGACGGTGAGTCGGTAACCTTACAGCTCTTTACGGAAATTAGTGTAGGAAATATTTTCACAATATTAACACAAAAAAGAAGTATTTGGTGTGATAACTGGTAAATTGCTGTGGTTTGAGAGAAATAGGGCAGTCGTGGACATGCGGTCGGAGGAAAATAATCAGCTTTTTGTGTAACTTTCTCTCTCTCTCTCTCTCTCTTTCTCTCAGGGCGAGGTTGGCAGAATGGCTGGCCTCAAAAGGGAAATCCCTGAAAAGGCCGGCGATGACGGAAAAGTCTGTGTCTCAGAGCAGTAAGCCTCAGCTCGCTGATTGTGGAGAGGAGGCTCAGGCCAAGGCGAGGGAACGAGTGGAAACGGAGACGGTCAGAGACACTAAACAGATCGAAGTTCCAAAGGGGAAAGCCGCGTTCTCCAGCAGTCCGAGTCACATCCTCAACATCACGCTGGACCTGCTGGACAACTCGGACACGGAGCTGTCTGCAGAGCCCGAGATCAGGATGGAATCGGTATTACTACTCTGAACACACACACACACACACACACACACACACACACACACACACACACACACACACAGAGCTTTTAAACAGTCTGAATGTGTGTATTTATGAGAATATATTTTACAGTGTCATAAGCAAGCATTGTTAATAGAAAAAGAAATTGTTTTTAAAAAATGGTTGAAACGATGATAAAAAAATTATTAAAAAGTGGGTATAATATGTGGAATATTTACTGTGAGAGACTCTGATTTGTCCTCAAATTCTCCTCCAAATGTTACAGGTTTCTTATTATTTCCTTTGCTTCCATTTGTAATTATTACCTTTGACTTTCACTCGCATTTATGTTTTTTTTTTTGGTTAAGATTTTAGCTCTTCTTCAATAATAATTATAAATAATCTAGTTAATTAAAACTGTTAAATAATAAATTATAACTTTAGAACTGTTTATGTAAATTCATTTATGAATTATTTTTAATATGTTGTTTATTTAATGTTATTTCTTTTTATAGGTCACGTTCAAATTGTATTTGAATGTATGGTTTATTTTAGTGTTGTTTTTCTCTCTGTAGCTAGTGATGAACCTGTGTGAGCGATTAGAGGCGATGGAAACTCCATCCTCATGCAAGAGCCGTAAGTTTATTAATTTTAAAACTGTATTTTTATTATTATTTTAGTGTGTATTTGTGTGTATATATAAAATGTAGAATTTTTTTAATCAGTCAATAGGACTGAAGTTTGTTAGAATGATGCTCTTCTGCACATACACCTTGCACATAATGCAAAATATATTTTTATATTTATTTTGCGTAACTTGAATAATCAAACGGCTGTATAATCCCTGGCAGACGTGACGGCGGCAGGAAACGGCGAGGTGAAGGTAGAAGAAGAAACGCGTGAGTACGAGATCCTGGAGGAGGAAGAAATAAAGGACGCTTCTGGAGTGGAGAAGAAAGAGGTGAAGCAGGAGGAAGAGGAGGATGAAGAGGAAGAAAAGAAAAAGTTGAAGCATGAGGCAGAGGAAAAGAAGTTGTGGTTTGAGAACGATGATGATGAGGAGGAGGAGATGGACTCCACGGCTGCAGATGTTATGGATGCGTGTGTTGTGAAGTACAGCGTAAAAACCACACCGTTTCTGCAGAGGTGACGTTTCATGTGTCATTGTTCTGTAATCTTCTAACGACTCTAATTACTAGAATAATTTCAGTAGACAATATTGGTACTCGTTTAATTATTAATTTAATTTGAATATTTAACGTTTTGTTTAACTTTAATATTCTAATCTGGTTAATCTGTTTAACTTTAATTATCTACAACTGTATTATTTTATAACATGTTTGCATTTTTTTATTACAATTTTGTGTTTATTTATAAGACAGTAATTACTTTTTGATTGTACGTCATTTCTCTTTTACCTTTTAAATAAGTATTTTGTTTTAAATTGCATGTTCTGTTTGCGTTATTTAAATGTACTGATTTATTTATTTACTGTTACTGTTTTACGGGCTGCTCTGTATGTCTGTAAGCCGATTGATTAAATCGGTGTTATGTTTTGTCCTTTTTTGCTCTAATCAGTGTGAAGAAGAGGATGGAGGGAGAAATGGCTCCAGGGACTCCAGGCTCTCGCTGTAAAAATTCCATTAAAGAGCTGAAGTTCCTGACACCGGTGCGCCGCTCGTCCCGGATCCACAGGAACTCGTCTCGTCTGCCGGGGATGCTGAACGAACACGACCCCTGCGTGTCCTCTCTGGCTGAGCTGGAGGTGCTGGACGGCGACGACTCCAACGCCTACATCTACAGGAAGAACCCTGCGCTCCTGCAGCACCTCCCCGACCAGCATCCCGAGTCCCAGAGCTCTGAGTAATGCTGAGAAACCTGGACACTTTAACCTTTAATATGTAAACGTTAAATGTTGCAGAAATTACAGTGGGTTGATTTGAATATGTAAATATGTGAGTTTCTATTGGTTCACTTAAACACATACACAAACACACACAGCAGAAAAGCGAATGTTTAAATATAAAAATATGAAAGTTAATGCTACACTAACAGGTTTAACAATGTTTTTTTTTGTACAAACTGAAAATGTAATTTAATGTTCGTTTTACTCGACCATGCTAAAAAAAAAAAAACTCAATTGAAAACTTAAAACAGACAAAGTGGTGAAGGCTTGCAATGTATAAACATATTTTAGATGCATAAAGTTTTACTTTACACTAAAGAACCACTGAACCCAAAAGGAAGGTTAAAATGTTGAAAAAACACAAGTTTCCTGTATTGAAAATAGTGTTTATAGATGTACTGGATTAGAGGAATGATTTGAAGAAAGGGGTGCAGATATTTTACTCTGAAAGTTAACTTCTTCATTCTACTAAATGCTTGTAACATTATAACCTATTTAACAGTATGTGTGATTGACAGGTGTGTAACCTAGCAACACAAGCTGCTCTATGGTCTAACTACCTGCCATGGGAAATGTGCTATATTTTAATACTCTAATGTGCATCTGTACTTTTATCTTGCATCGTCAGCTCACTGCAGATGTGACTAATGCTGTTGATGTGCGCCAGCTGCCCTAAACACATTACCTTTCCTAAAACTTTCTTTAACTCAGACTCAATTAATCACCTTTAATTTTCATCAGTTAATCATCATATCGTATTGATCCATAACTGCTGCTGTTTCTGCAGGCCTGTTTCTTTTTCCTGTATATATTTATCCAGTGTTACAGAAATAAACTCCGCTTTCTTTTAAATGAAATGTCTTTATCGTTATTTTATTTTAGAATAACATTTAGTTACACTTGGAAATAAATAAATAAATTATAAATGATGCATAAAATGTAATATTTATAAGTTGATAATTATACTTATGATGTGATGTTTTGAAATTCATTCCATTTTGGCTTTTTTATTAAATCACAAAAAATGACAATTACAATATGAAACATATTAAGGTACAAGATTCAGGTATAAACGATTGTAATACAAATAACTGCACAGTTAAATAGGTTTTCTCATTTTGTATAACTTTAAATGATTTTTTTTACCGTGATGGAAAAAGTATAATGTCTTTATTGTAAGATTGTAAGATTCATGAATAAAACTAAAAATATCATTTCCAAGTTGCCGCCAGAATGCTTACTGTACCACTGTACCACTCCACAGGTAAAAAAAGATGAGGAATACATTCTTTCTGATGGTTGCAGAAAGGACACAGATCCACAGCGTCCACATATTTAGCAATTTTGGAATTAACAGGATAAATACAGGGTAACTTCTTTACCTTGTTAGGAATAAGATATTTATAGAACTGAGCCATGATTTTTTTATAATTTATGTAATAAATTATTGAAGCCCAATAAATATATTATTTATAATATAATATAAATTATTTTATTATATATACAGATCATTTTGTTACATTCTTGTTTAAATCGTGACCGCTTTGACGTATATGTTTACTGGACATTTTCTATTAGTGATGAAAAGAACTCCATAGAAAAAGTCATTTCTGAATTACACGTTCTTTGAACAACCCGGAAGTCAGCTGGACCAATCACGTGCCGCCTTCTCATCCGGGTACTGGCACTCCTGCTGTAACGGCCCGTCAGTCAGATCATGACGGTGTTTGTTTGTTTTCTAATCAAGACGGAATTTTACCTGCGTTTTTGTAAATAAGAATTATATATTTTACTCTTATATATAAATTGGGAATGACTTCAAAAGTGTATGCTTAGCCGCACGCTAACGATATGTAGTTAAAAAAAATAAAGTAAAGTAGTCTTTATTGGAACAATGTCGATATAATATATACCTGGGTAAATTATTCATTCATATAATCATGGAATTCTAATTATTTAACATTTTTAAAAATAATTAATTTTGTGAAGGATAAAACCTCGCTTTGTGATTGGTTAAAAAGCCCCGGGTCGCTGAGGAAGCGCCGCGCAAGGCATTGTGGGAAGGAGGCGAGTTCTTCGTGCTAACTCCTCCAGGCCACACAAAGCACTAGAGTGCCGAATAAATTCAGCGAATACAATTAAACTAATCAAAAGAAACGGATAAAAATAATTAAATAAAAGTTTTTTTGTTGTTTAAAAAGTGAATTTGTATGACTCAGACGCGCGATGCCGAATTTCTGCGCGGCGCTGCACTGTTCCCGGATGAGCTCACACTCCGTGCTGGCTTTCTTCAGGTTTCCGCGGGATCCCGAGAGGCGAGTAGCACCGACACACACACACACACACACACCGACTCATACTCACTCGCTTAAACCCGGCACCGCTCTGCTGGGGTCTCAGTCCTGGTCTCACAGCGGACACACACACACACACACACCGCGCCGTGTCACACGGGTGTCGGTTTGACTACAGACTCAGTGTCGAGGTGAAGTTTAGTGGGGTCACACACACACACACACACACACACTGTCATTCCGTCTCTCTCTATATATATATATCTGTATCTGTCTCTTTGTACATTAGTCTCTCTCTGTCTCTCTCTCTCTCTGTCCGCCCCTTCACCTGTCTAACAGTCTACACCATCTACAGGACTCAGAGACAGAGACAGAGAGAGAGAGACCAGCAACTAAGCAGCTAGAAGAGAGAGATCACTTGTTATACACACTTAATCACTTATATCAAACACTTATTAAACAAAGATTTGTTTATTTGCTCGATTAGGATCTTACTTATTTTAATTCCTTCACATGATATGTCATATGATAAGTAAAAATGATCAGCACTCTGGCTCTAGAATTTATTTCAGTAACCTTTTCCATAATCCATCCAGGGA
Organism: Clarias gariepinus; assembly: GCF_024256425.1. Taxonomy (NCBI): domain Eukaryota; kingdom Metazoa; phylum Chordata; class Actinopteri; order Siluriformes; family Clariidae; genus Clarias; species Clarias gariepinus. Next base: position 1,025,331 of record NC_071116.1, on the reverse strand, counting down.
CCTCTGTAGTCCAACTAGGGGCAGAGGACGCCAGTGGTGATTATCATGGTATAAATTCTTATTTGTCCGTCAGTGGCAGGACCTTCGCTCAACTTTCACACACTACAGACAGTTGGCCTAATCTGCGTGTCTTTGAACTGTGGGATAAAAACAGAGTACACAGAGGAAAGCCACAAAGCACGGGGAGAACATGCAAACTCCACACACACAGACCCCGAGAAGGGAGTCGAACCCTCGACTCTGGGGGTGGGAGGCGACAGTGCTAACCACTACGCCACTGTGCCGCCGACTAACTTTTATAAAAAAAACATGTCATCGTGCTAACAGACATACCGTCTGTCAACACATTTTCGTATTCCCTCATAACAAAAATGTTTTAGTCTGAGCTGTGAGCCATGAACGCACCGCTGTCTTCAGTTCTTCATCAGAAGTGAATCTTTGTCCTCGTAGTTCTGCTTTCAGGGAACAAACACGTGAAAGTATGATGGAGTAAGATCAGGACTATAGGGAAGACGCTTTAACACCTCAGAGTGTCCCCAGTGTGGAGCAGAAGTGTGTCGGGCTGGTAGTGATGAATCCGTGTCTCGTCACCAGTAATGATTCCCTTTAAGAAACTTTCACCTTCCTTAGAGTATCACTCCATGTTCTGTTCACAGATATCTAAACACTTCTGAGTTATTTCAGCACCAGGTTCACCTGAGACGGGGAGACAGGAGCCTCGAACAGAAAGCGCTGATGAGACCAACAGCCGTTTTATTATAACCTGATTGTGGATCATTTTTGATTCACTCTTGTATATTACTTAAATATTTCCTTTATAACATAAAATGACTAGTTTTTACTCATCTGTTTAAATGTTTATTTTAGTCATTTTTAGTATTATTTGTTTGTTCTTGCCTGTTAAAATTAGCGTCTTAGTCTGATCATCACCACAGTGTTGCGCTTCTCCTTACCTCCAGCAGAGAGCGGAATTAAGTTTCCTCACACACACACACACACACACACACACACAGTGTGAGTGGTGTGTTCCATCGGTTCCAGTGTGTTTTCATCTCCAGATTTCTGTTAAGGTGTTTAAGGTCGTCGTGTTTCACACAGATCATCATCCCCGCCTCTGCGTCTGCTTTTTAAACACACAACCTGCACATCACATGTGCACTTTTGATACAACTATATCCGGAGCACTATTAATAACTTGTGTGTGTGTAGGTGTAGGAAGTGGGTGGAAAACTGCAGTCGGTCAGATCTGAGAGATAAAACTCCAGAACACCTGAACAAGTACCACAGACTGTGTGCCAGACACTTCGAACCTGATCTGATCTTAAAAACCGTAAGCAGATGTGTGTGTGTGTTTGTGTGTGTGTGAGAGGGGTGAGGTGGGGGTAAGAGAGAGAGAGTGTGAGTGATTTTCACTATGGTGTCTTCAAACAAGTTATCATTATCGTTGTTGTTTTTGTTGTTCTTCCTGTTAATGTTCCGCTGATGTGTGTGTGTGTTTTTCCTCCCTCAGAGTCCGTTCAGGACAGTTCTAAAGGACACGGCGATACCCACCATCTTCGACCATCCCAACCGCAAACGGACAAATGAAAAGGTTCGGGTTTTCCTTCAGCGAGTGTGTGTGTGTGTTTAGTGATCCTGAAACTCCAAAATGCTGGGGCACATAACCGAGCGTGCTGTAGGGTTACAGGGATTTTAACCCTAATTTAAATATTCAGCCTTGTACAGGAAACACTGTCAGTGTTAAACGCTGTAGAGGAGTGCAAAAGTGTAAATATATTTTTGAAGTTACTCCTCTTACAGCGCTCATCTCTCTCTCTCTTTCTGTTACAACAGCAGTAATATGGAAATAAACCTAGCATTGGATGCTCAGTTTATTCGGTCAGGGGTGCACATACTTTTCGAGATATGGGGTATCTAATCACAGGATCACATTTCTGAGCACGCTCAGTAAGACAGTACAGTGAGGAGTGATTGTGTGTTGAGACTTTTGTTTAAGTGATAATTCGATTAATGATGCTCTGATAGTTTTTGTGTGTGTGTAAATTATGAGCTCAAGATAAATTAAATCTCTGAATGAATTAAAACAACGATTTATTAATATAAGCTTTTTTTTTTTTTTTTTTTTCAGCAGGAGGCAGATAACGCACTGCAGGTGAAAGTGCAGAAAGGTGAGTTTAACTCCGGAGACAAGAGTGAGTTTTTTGTTACACAGAAGTTTTATTGCTTATATCTTACTGCTCGTGAGTTCATAGTGTTTTTTTATTTCTGCGTATAAGTGGAAGAGAGTCAGGACAAGGATGCGGAAAACGCTGCGGAAAGTGCTAACGGACAAGAGCCTCCTGAGGAACCGCAGGTCCCGGATAAGGAGCGGGATCAGCGCGAGTACCTCCGCTCCCTGTTCGACGTCGTGGTCATGATGGGGCGCCAGAACATCCCCCTGCAGGGCCACTCTGACCGAGAGCCGAGGAGCAAAGCCTTCACCCCGAGCAACTTCCAGGCGCTGCTGGAGTTCCGCATCAACGCCGGTGACGACGCACTCCGGAGGCGTTTTGAGAGCTCGCCCACCAGTTTGGAGTTCTGCTCGTCCACGGAGCTGCCCCAGATCCTGGAGGTGGGCGAGAAGTGCGTTTGCGAGGAGCTGATCTCCGAGGTCAAGGAGGCCCGCTTTTTTTCCCTGGTCATGGAAAATGTGGTGGAGATCAGCGAGGACAGCAGACTTCCCACGTTCATCCGCTTCGTGGATCAGAACAACTGCTTGCGCGAGGAGTTTTTAGGATTCCTGCTCTTCGAAGGAGATGTCGATAGCATCGCAGAAAACCTCCTTGCCGAAATAATCGGGAAAAACGGGCTGAACATGGAGGACTGCAGAGGCCAGGCGTACTTTAGCACCGGCGTCAACGCCGCCAAAGTAAAAGCCGTCGCTATGAAACTGAGCCAGCGCTATCCATTAGCCGTGCTCACGCCCAGCTCCGGCCACGCCCTGAACATCAGTCTGGCCCACAGCATGGACCTGACGAGTGTGCATCTGGTCATGTCAACCCTAAAGAAGTTGGACGCCTTCTTCAGCAGGTCTCCTCTCCTCCTGGATCAGCTGACGAGTGCAATCTCGATTTATTACCAGGGGAACGAAGACAAGGCGAACCTGCTCAAGCAGACGTGTCGCACCGACTGGACACAGCAGCACGACGTCTTCGAGGTGGCCGTCGACCTACTCGAGTCCCTGCTGCTCTGCATGGACAGTGTCCACGACAACGAGGAGCTGAAGTGGAGCGATGAGATCGCGCACGAGGCCTTCGTCGTCTCCGAGGCGCTGGCGGACTTCGAGTTTGTGATGGCGCTTGTGGTCTTGAAGAACACGCTCTCGTTTTCCAGGGCGTTCGGGAAGAACCTGCAGGGACAAACCAGCGAGGCCTTCTTCGCCGCCAACAGCTTGACGGCTGTCCTGCACTCTCTCAACGAGATCCTCGAGAACATCGAGGTTTATCACGAGTTCTGGTTCGAGGAGGCCATCAACCTCGCCGCCGCCTTGGAGATTCCCGTCAAAATCCCCAGGCTCTTCTTTAGGAAGCAGCGCGCCGACGCTGGAGACGAGATCCAGCCCGAGACGTACTACAAGGTCCATCTGACGTACCCGGTCGTCACTCAGGTCATCAGGGAGCTGAGTGAGTTCTTCTCTGAGAATCACCTTAACGCGCTCAGGTCCCTGTCGCTCGTCCCGGCGATCATGTCGCAGCTGAAGTTCAACACGGAGGAGAATAGCACTGACATCTACAAGGATGACCTTCCCAATCCGGAGACTCTTCCCACCGAGCTCAACTGCTGGAAGATCAAGTGGAAGCATGGCGCCAAGAACGTCACGCTGCCCTCCACCATCTATGAGACGCTCCAGCTGTCTGACGTTAAGTTCTTTCCCAACGTCTGCGCACTCCTTAAGGTCCTTCACTGCCTCCCGGTGCTGTCACTCGCGGACGAGAAGGGCGGCGAGGCGAGGAGGCGTCTGACGGCGTACCTGCAGGACACGCCCCCCAGGCACAGACAGAAGAGCCTGGCACTGTTCAGCATCAATTGTGAGGCGAGAGTGGATGTGGACCTGATGGTTGAGGCGTATCTTGCCACGTATCCCGACAAAGAGACAACGGAGGAACCTGCGTGATTAACACTAGCATGTGACGCGCCAGAAACATGAATTAGCGCTCCATGTTTGTTTGGCCATCAATTTAGCAGCTTGACCGCCCTTGTTGCCATAGCAACACCTGAGTTTATGTCGCGTTTGATCGGCCGATCACAACTACGTTTTTATGATGTCATCACTGGGCGTCGGCTTTAAATATTCTCAGTGTGATGAAATGATTAGTGATTATAATTGAAATTTCTTCCTTCTTTTTCTTTTCTTTTTTGACTCTTGTATATTACGAGAGAACACCTCTCTGTTCTACTCTTAGATTTCTTTTCTAAACTGTTCATTCATTCTTTCCAAGTCTATTACTTTTCTTAACCTTCTTTTTTCTCTTTCCTGTTACATAACCCACCTAAACTATTCTTTCCTTCTTCCTGTCTTTTTTTTAAACTTCTGTTCTTAGGTTTTTACTTAAACATTTATTTTTCTTTCTTTCTTTTTTTTCTAAATTTTTTTTTTTAGATGTTTCTCTATTCTCTTTTCCTTCCATTTTATTTGTCCCTACCAAGTGTTTTCTATGTTCTCAGGTAGACGTGTCCAGCCGAGCCGATCTTAGCGTTTTTTACCAAACACCTCATACTCACATGATCTTTCTTATTGGTTTCTCAAATTTAAATTAAGCTCTGCCCACATGAACGCTGCACAAAAATGTACTTCTCCCTCTTCCTTACTGTCAGATTTTAGGTTTCCTCTTTTCTTCATTGTGTGTGTGTGTGTGTGTGTGTGTGTGTGTGCGCGCGCGCGCGAGAGAGAGAGAGAGAGAGAGAGAGAGATCAAGGTGTAATGGAAATTAATCAAACTGTGTGTAATAAAGTTATGTTTCTGATCTCAGCAGCTTGTAAAAACATTTTGCTTTTTGCTCCCTCATTAGGAAAAGAAAAATATACATATAAATATTTTTATTTTAGACATCACTATATGTAAGCGTACACACTTGTGCCATGAAATCCCTGTGCCACTTCAGAGACAGGAAAGTGTGTGTTAGTAATCTACTCAATACCTGAATTCCTTGGTTATGTTTCTGCTATATATATTTTTTTGCCCCCCCCCCCCCAAGGTTTTTTACTAAACTCACCTGAAGCGTTTGAGTAATAAAGTTGTCACATGTCTGTTTTTTTTTTTTTTTTTTTATGAATATAAAGGTGTTGCATTATAAACTAATAAACGAGTCTGTGAACACTGCCTTATAAAAAGGAGTATATTTGGTTATTACTCTTAATCTTTCACATCATCTCTGTTCTTCTCCTGCTTTCAGATGCTCCTGTAAGGGGTCGCCACAGCAGACCATTTCTCCCCATATAACTCTGACTTCTCCATCTATCCCTGACACTTCAACCTCCTGCATGTCCTCCTTCACCGTAAACCTCTTTTGGGCCTTCTTCTTCTCCTGCCTCTCAGCTCCATCTCTAACACTCCTTCCAATACACCCCTCGTGCCTCCTCTTCACATGTCCAAATCATCTTAATCTGGCCTCTCTAACTTTGTCCCCAAACTGTCCTATCTGCACTTCCTCTAATATACTTATTTCTAAACCTGTCTGTTCTTGTCACTTCCAAAGCAAATCAAAGCATCTTCAGTTCTGCTTTATTTTCTCTTACTTGATTATTAGTTTATTTCATCATTTGTCTTTCCTCTGTCTAACTTATTAATACAAAGAAATAAACTTTAAAGGTTGAGTATCTTACGCCTTGTTTACACTAAGTTGTCCTTCCTTGGTGCTCAGACAAATACACTCCCTGTTCGGTAATCGGAGAGTGAACCACAGTTGAGAAATGGAAAAAGCAGATAAAAGGATAAAGATGACGTTTTGTCTTAAAATCACTCCAGCCTGTTAAAATTCACTTATACCACTTAAGCACTGTTATTTCAGCTAAAGTGAAAATATTCAGATTAGCTTTTCTAATTAATATCTATTGGTGCAGGTGTTTGTTTACATTGAGCAAGTAGTGCATAAGTAGCTTATTTTAAAGTAGATCATTAAATTTGGGACATAACTGTTCATAATATCTTTTTTACTTATTTAACATTTTAATTTCACTTATGGTAGAGATTAAACTTCAGACAGATATCTAAGTAAGGCAAAGGTTTAAATAAAACCTTTCTTTTATTTATATACTGTACATATTAGCCGTAGTACTAGGCAGTGCCCGGGCTTTTCATAGTTGAAACCTTGTGGTGGAAAGGGAAAGAAAACACTGTATTAATTTTGTATTTCCTTGTATGTTTCATTAGGAATTTTCAATTAAAATTTTATATTCTCGGCTCCTCCCAGAACATTCACAAAATATTGAAAAGTCTCTCACCTGCCATTTTGAAAATAAGTGTGTAATCAGAGTGTAACAAAATGAAATCAGTATGTTCTTAAAAATGAGTGAGTAATTGGGGATGAAACCATGAAAGAATTTTGACCAGAGGGATGACGTGTGTGTCAAATTGTCAAACTAAATTGTTAGTATTTTAAATGGCATGGAAGGAGAGCGTCCTGAACTATAGAAAAGCTCTTAGTGTAGCTAGATCAATGTATCTCTCCACTCTTACAGAAAATAGTAAAAATAATCCTAGATTTTATTTAATACCGTAGCCAAATTAACCAGAAATAAGACCACTGCAGAAATCTCCACAACAACATCAAATTCAAATTGTATTTGTCACATACACAGTCATACACAGTACGATATGCAGTACAATGCTTAGACAACTGCTCGTGACCTAAAAATAGAAGACTGAATAGTAAAGGAAATAAATATGAAAATTAAAATATAGGGTAAATAAAACCAGGAAAGAATAAAATAAAATATAAAAACTAAAGTAAAAAAATAAATAAATAAGTTTTATTTTAAATAAATAAATAACTTGTGCAATAAAAATACACAATATAGAAAATATTTGAAGAATGTATAAAGAAATATAGAACAAGATCATACGTCATACAATAGCAAGGACGTCATGAACTTTTTAAATAATAAAATTGTAAATATTAGGCATAAAATGAAGGCTTTGAAATCAGACAATGTAATTGATGCAGATGTTAAACTAGCCATGTCAGATCGGAACCTAGAATACTTTACTCCCCTTGAAGAAAATGAACTAATTTTACTCATCTCTTCTGCAAATTCATTATCTCAAACAAATAGTGCCAGAAATAACAGAACCCCTGTTGAAAATAATCATTTTTTCACTTAGTATTGGGTATGTTCCAAATCTTTTACATTAGCAGTTATTAAACCGATAATTAAGAAGTCTGACCTCAGCCCCTGTCAGTTGTCCAATTACAGGCCAATATCAAACCTCCCCTTTATCCCTAAGATTCTGGAAAAAATAGTAGCGGAGCAGCTATGTTCATATCTACATAGAAATAGCATACTGGAATTGTATCAGTCAGGATTTAGGCCCCATCACAGCACAGAGACAGCACTTGTTAAAGTAGTAAATGACATTCTATTGGCCTCTGATCAGGGTTGTGTAACTATGCTTGTATTACTCGACCTCAGTGCAGCTTTTGACACCATTGATCATAGTATTCTTCTTCATAGAGTAAAAAATTTAGTAGGAATTAAGGGTACAGCCCTCTTCTGGCTCAGATCCTATTTAACTGATCGTTATCAGTATGTAGATTTAAATGATAATTATTCTGCATGTTCTCTAGTGGAGTTTGGTGTTCCACAGGGTTCAGTTTTAGGCCCACTGCCTTTTTCCCTTTACATGCTTCCTTGGGACAACATAATCCGTAAGCACTGTGTGATTATAGATTCTAGTCTTTCATTTGAAGCTCATGTAAAAAATATTACCAGGATAGCATTCTTTTACCTTAGACATATTGCCAAGTTAAGGAATATATTGTCACTAAACGATGCAGAAAAACTAGTTCATGCTTTTATCACTATTGTAACGCCTTACTGTCAGGTTGTTCAACTTGGTGCATAAACAAGCTTCGGTTAGTCCAGAATGCAGCAGCGAGAGTTCTCACCAGAACCAGAAGATATGAGCACATCACCCCTATCTTATCTTTACTTCCTCCCTGCGAAATTTAGCATTGGTTATAAAATACTACTTTTTACATTTAAAGCATTAAATGGTCCCGCGCCACAGTATCTAAGTGAACTGCTAGTGTCTCAACTACAGCAGGGGCAGAGCTTTTTGTTACAAAGTTATGGAGTAGTCTTCCAAATAGTGTTTGGGACTCAGCGAAGTGATTGTTTGCTTTAGATGTCAGGGAGCCCTCATGTCTGTGTTTCCTTCTGGCTCTCCCTTTTAGTTATGCTGTTATAGTTAGTCCTGATGAAGTTCCTGCTTGCACTCCGCACTAAATATACATTCACATTATGTGACTGTGATCATACCTAACTGTTATCTCTCCTCTTCTGCTCTCCCATCTCCTGTTCTGTTTTCCCTTCTCTTTCTCTCTGAGCAGCGCCGTCGTTCCCACAAGCTTCAAAGCCACCACCATCGTCCCCGTGCCCAAGAAGTCTACTGTGTCCTGTCTCAATGACTACCGTCCCATTGCACTTACACCCACCATCATGAAGAGCTTTGAGCGGCTCGTCATGAGACACATCAAGACCCTGCTGCCCCCCTCACTGGACCCACTGCAATTTGCGTAACATCCTAACCGCTCAATGAACGATGCCATCTCCACTACACTCCATCTTGCCCTTACACACTTGGACAAGAAGGACACATACGTTCGAATGCTGTACATAGATTTTAGCTCAGCATTCAACACTATCATCCCCCAACAACTGATCGGGAAGTTGAGCCTGAACACCTCCCTCTGCAACTGGATCCTAGACTTTCTGACCGGAAGGCCTCAGTCAGTACGGATCGGGAATTGCACCTCCAGCACCACCACACTGAGCACTGGGGCCCCACAAGGCTGTGTGCTCAGTCCCCTGCTGTTCACACTGCTGACTCACGACTGTGTAGCAACACACAGTTCGAATCACATCATTAAGTTCGCTGATGACACGACCGTGGTGGGTCTCATTAGCAACGATGAGCGGCTGCATCACTGTCTGGTTTGGGAATTGTGCCATATTGGACCGCAAAACCCTACAGCGGATAGTGAGGACAGCGGAAAAGATCATCAGGGTCTCTGTTCCCTCTATTGAAGACATCTACACCACATGCTGCATCTGCAAACCCACCAGCATTGTTGCTGATCGGACACACCCCTCTCACACACACTTCACACTCCTGCCATCTGGAAAAAGGTACCGAAGCATTCGGACACACACATCCAGACTGTGCAACAGCTTTTTTCCACAAGCCATCCGTCTCCTCAACAAAAAGGGACTGGACTGATAAACACACACACACACACACACAAACATTATCGCTCAGCTTAACTCAACTACATCAAAACATCAATACATCAAAACATTGGGACTGGACTGACTAATCAACACAAGCGCAGACACACTGACCTACACCACCAAACTATCGTACACACAAATCTGTAAATGCTTCACTGTTTATCTCTTTTGCACAATATTTATTACTTTTTGCACTAATTCCTCAATTCTTGCTGCTATGTTTACTACCTCAACACCATATTTTATGTTCTGATATGTCAACTGTCGCACTGTCACTTTGTTGTTGCTCGTTTGCACATTTGCACGTGCACTTTATGATGTCTGTTGTCTGTAAAACCTGTAGATAGTCTTCCTTAGTTAGTTTTAGTTAGTTTTTGTTAATTTATGTTGTAATTTATGTTAGGACTATCTGTCTTGTCTCTGCTAGCCAGCTAACTAGGCCTCTTAGTTAGCTAGTTTAGCTTCTCTGTTAATTTATGTTGTGAGTTTATGTTGCATGTAGCACCTTGATCCTGGAGGAACGTTGTTTTTTTTTTTTTACTGTGTACTAACTGTATATGGTTTAAGTGACAATAAAGCCTACTTGAACTTGAACTAGATCCAGACTGCCTCTGCCCTCTGGACCTGCCTGACCCATCTTGGTGCCCCGCTTCAGGTTGGAGATCTTGTCACATAGATGCCCTGTGTGTCTTTTTGGGATGCGTCCAGTGTCTGGGGACGGTTTCACTCTACCATGAAGATGGTTCTGGCCTCGACTGGTGTTGACAGCTGTTTCTCTAAGGACTTGACTTAACTGCAGTTGCTCAATAGTTCAGGACTGGAATTTCCTACGAGTCTACCTGAGCCTAATATGGACTCCATATTAAAATCAATTAACATGAACCGTTATGCTGAACTGCCTGCCACCTAACACAGTATAAATACAGATCAATTCCTGCTCTCTGTGTCACCCAGTTGAGGATGGGTTCCCTGTTGAGTCTGGTTCCTCTCAAGGTTTCTTCCTTTTACCATCTCAGGGAGTTTTTCCCTTGCCACTGTCGCCCTCGACTTGTTCATCAGGGCCTATCTGACCATTTTGATTCATACACATTCACATTCCATACAAACCTAAATAATTCTTTTGATTGTGTAAAGCTGCTTTGCGACAATGACAATTGTTAAAAGCGCTATACAAATAAAATTTAATTCAACTGAATTTGAAACTGAAAACAATTGAAGTTTGGTCCTGATCCCTTGAAGCATGGAAGAGATTATAAGGAACACATACTTATGTATGTGCCACATTGATTTTATATATATACTGTACTCATATACACACACACCGGGAAGACTTCTGTATAAGCGATTTATTTTTTTGTGTTGCACGGATCTGTGCTGCTTGAGTTTTAAGGGTTAATCCTTCTGTGTTTTTTATAAAGAAGAGCCTGTTCACTGAGAGAAACTGTGATTCCTATGGCATTCTTATTCTGCTTCAATCACTGCATTTACTGTGTCTCAGTGTCGCTACGAACTGTCTTAATCCATGGCAGAAGAACATATTTTTAAAAAGGGTTGACAAATATACTTGCATCTGTGGGGTAACACTGTAGTGGTACCTCGGCATACAAACTTAAGAACTAAAATTTTGCAATTAATTTGCCTCAGCATACCAAGAATTTTTGCAATATGATCGACCAAGCTGGTCAATCATATGTACTTCTGGTTAACTTACTTTTTTTTTCTTTTTGCATTTTATACAAGATTTAGTAAAGACATAGCATCATAGCATGATTGTTTTTATAGGCAAAAATATGAGTATAGTGTTGGAAATTGATAATATTGCAAATATTTTTGGGTGACTGGAACGGATTATCTGCCTTTACATTATTTCCTGTGAGCAAATGCGTTTCACCCTAAGAACTCGCCTCCTGAACGGATTAAATTCGTATGCCGAGGTATCGCTGAACCTATAAAAAATGGGTGTGTGCGCGCGCAGCATACTTTAAGCTCCTTGCGGTGCCTATTATTATTATTGTTAATAATAATAATAATAATTATTATTATTATTGCTAATAATAATAATAATAATAATAATATTCCAGTACTTTATTTTGCAGAGGTGAGTCAAGTAAATAAACTTAACTGTACATAAAAAATAAACTATCACGCGTTTGTGAGCGTGCCTCCTGATTCTCTCTGACGACGCGCTCGCGCGTGTCCCTCGCGCGCACTGTTCACTTCCGCTCTGTCTCTTCGCTCACTTCCGGCTCGGATTAAGCAGCCCTGCTAAAATCTCGCTGTGAAATCCCTCACTCACTCACACACACACACGCGCACAAACATCACAACAAGGAAACGATGCTTCGGCTTTAAACGCTGAGCTCGAGCTCCGCGCGCGCACCCCGCCGTTCACGTTAGATGGTTTACAGAGCGCGAGCTTCCGGTTGTTGTCTCGGCCATGCGCAGCTCGATGTTCTGACTGACCGGGAGCGCAGTGTGAGTCCAAAATGCCCGAGAGCTGCGCCGCAGCCGAGTGTAAGCAGAGCCCCGAGCAGCGCGACGTCTCGTTCTTCAGATTTCCTCTGGAGCCCGAGCGGTGAGGACGGGATCTCTCTCCCCCTCTCTCCCCTAATCTTTATCTGTCTCTGTCTCTGTCTCTCTCTCTGTGTATTTACGACGGTTTATTCGGTGTGTGTGTATTTCCCCTCGCGGTGCCGCTGTGTGTTTGTTCTGCTCAGAATGAACCCAGGTTAGCATCCTCCGCTAGCGGGTTAGCCACTTAGCTCGCTAATTTCTCTCTTTTGATTCATTGAATGCGAGCTAGCTCGCTAATCCGCCTCCTTTCCCCAGCTCTGTGATAAATGTTCAGTGAAATGTTTTACCAAGCTTTATTGTAACACTTTATATTGTCTGCATTATCACTCTTTTGTGTAAGTACCAGTCGAAAGGTTTAGCTTTTTTTTCCACCTTTTTTTTTCGCACGAGAACGCTTTGTGTCCTTGAGCGCCATCTTCAGGCCCGCCTTAAAACAACAGGCGATTTATAAAACTGGAAATGTCAACAGTGGTGTTTTAAAGCGTTTTATTTCTGCATGAATACACAGATTGTGGACAAAATACTATTAAATATTTGCGGAAAATTAATTTTGGACATTTGTCACTAATATTTTTGATGACTTATCCTGTCTTCTGTTTGACCAATGAAATGCTTTCTAAAGGGTAGATGTAATAGTATGTTGTCTGTAATCATGATTGTTTTCCTGTATTTTTGCTTGTGCGTTTTCCGTTTCTTGTGAAGGTTTTTATGTGGATGTGTCACAGCCACCCAAAAATATTCCAGCACTATAATTATATTTGTGCATATAATAACAGTTTTAGATTAAGATTTAGGAAAGACATGTAAATGTCCTGTAAAATGTGAAATAAATAGACATTAAATCTCACTTAACTTTAATTTGATTCCTCTTGGCACCGCTGATTTCAGTTCTTACAGCGAAAATTCTTAAAGCCGGGCGTTCATATTCCGATGTTTTATGATTTGTAAATGTAATATTTTCGATGACTCATCCTGTCTTCCGTTTAACCAATGAAATATTTTCTAAATCATCTGTAATCGTAGTTTGCTTGTGTATTTTCCTTTTTAAAATGTTGTCCTGTGGAGTATAAATGGTTTTGTTATTTATGTGGAAGTGGGCAGAGTTTGTGAGTTCTGATTTGGGGCAGTTATGTGCTGTAATGTCTCTCTTTCTAACTAGTCCTGTCATTTTACTCTATCAGGGATCCTTGATCAATTAGAGTAAGACACGGGGCTATTGGCTGTTGTGTAAATCAGTCAGGATCACGATCAGACCGAAGCACCTGAATTAAATTTTTTTGTTGTTAATTTGTTTTTGGGTGAGGTCCAAGGGGAAAGTCCAGTAACTTTCACATATTAAAAGTTTAAATACTAATCTTTATAGCCTCTTGTTGTTATTACAGGTATGTCTGACTGAATTACGAATTACAGCAAAGCGTAGAATTTGAGTTAATAAATTAAACATCCCATGCTGATCATTTTAAGTTTCCCACTCCCAAATTAGGACATGTGTGTGTTTAATGAAATTTCTTTTTTTGTTTGTTGAGTTTTTTTTTTTTTTAAAGACATGTGTGTGTCTTTTCCACTCTGTCATCAGATGTAAGCAGTGGGTGGGGAACTGTCGCAGACCCGACCTGCAGAATAAGTCTCCCGAGTACTTACACAGGAACTTTAAACTGTGCTCAAGACACTTTGAGGTGTCTCTGATACAAAAGGAGGTAAGTGCACTCTTGTTCTTGTAATGTTTAGGTGAACCATATTCACAGCTCATTTTAAATTCTGCTTGTCTTTCAGAGTGATCTCAAGACGGTTTTAAAGGATGGCGCCATCCCGACCATATTTGACTTCACGACCAAGAAGGGCAATGCACAGAACAGGAAAAGAAAGATCCAAGCTGTACGTTTCGAATATAAACTTTTTTTTTTTTTTCATTTTCTCCATTTATTTAGTTATTCCTTCAGGTTTTAATACCTGTTTAACCTGTTACACTACAATATCTGCGCTATCGTTTATTCTCCTTTAATTAATATTAAAGGCATTGGCAGACGATTATGAAGTTCAGCCGTTGTTGTGATGAATGTAAAATAAGCGCCTAGGCGTGCACTGTGTTTCTGTCCTGCAGTAGATGTCAGGACTGTTCTGGCAGCACTCGAGCTTTTGCTGAAGTACACATCAACTACAAAGAACTGTGGACAGATTAAACTTTTCTCTGTTTAGTTGGATTATGTCCCAATAGACCCATCATATGCTGTGAAAGTTTAAAATGCATTTAATACTGACCATCTAATCTACTGGACATTATTGCCTAGCCTGCTCTAATTCTTTAGAAAAGGTTCAAAGTTCGGATTCTAATTGTTTTTTACACTAAAATTTATCTAGTTTATTAAATACGTGTTTATCAGCTTTAACTGATTAATCTAGCCAAGTGTAAACAATGACCCTAGATATTTATTGCTTACTAACGCTGTGTTGTGCCGGATATAACGACACACTTGTAGCTTGAATGGTTGGAAAAATCTCCACCTGTTGAATTTATATTATTGCACAAACTGTTTATCAGTCTTATTGTCCCATTCGACACAACTCCAGTGTGAATGGTTCTATAAGGTCTGTTTCAGTTCCTGTTTGGGCCAGTTCTTCTTTAGAATGTGCACTAACACTATCTTTGCCCAGACCATTTATTTTTTGTCGTAACATGTTTAATAAAGATAATACAAATTAGGCACATGATGATGATGATGATGATGATGATGATTGCATAACATGCAGTGAATTTTTTTTTCTCTTTCTTCAATTGTTATTTACAGACTGCAGCTGATCCTGTGGAAACAAAAAAGGTGAAAGGTTAGTGATGGAGTTTTTACTGATATAAGTTTGTTTGACACGTTTTTACACCTTACGAATAAAAGATCTAACATTAATGTGTTTTCCCTTAAAGATGAAACCCAGCCGGTGACGCAGACAGTGGAGCAGAATGTGGTGGAAGACTCTGCAGAGAGCGCTGTGGAACAGGATCCTACACCGGTTAGACCGGAGAAGGAAGATCCTGCCATGTCTAAAGCCAAGGAAGTCCTGAAGATCCACTTTAAGGAGACGTTAGCTTTCACTGGCTTCAGCATCGTCAACACCACCACCACCGTCGGGCCACTCGCAGTTGACCCGGTCTGTGCAGAAAAGATAGACTCAAAAGACGTGCTGAGACTCGGAGAGGAAGCGATGCGTGAGGAGATCAGAAACAGTTTGCGCATGGCTCGTTTTTTCTCCATCCTTCTCCAGGACAAGATGAACATTGAAGGCAAGGATCAGATCCCTGTGTTTGTCCGCTCCGTCAGCAGCGATGGGTTTCCCCAGAAGCACCTGCTGGGGTTCCTGCCCTGCGATGTGGATTCGGACAGCCTGTACCTCATGCTCATGTCCGAGATTCGCAACAAGTGGGGTCTCCGGATGGAGCATTGTCGAGGGTTCACGTACCTGACGACAGGCACCTTATGTCAGAAGCTGAAGGAGTTCTCCTGTCGCATGCTCCGGGATTTCCCTCAGGTTGTCCTGGCTCCCAGTGACCCTTACGCTTTCAACATGTGGCTGATTCGCTCTTTGCCCGTCCTTTCCGTTCAGGATGTGGTCGACACCGTAGAGGAGGTGGCCACCGTCCTGAGACAGTCCGAGACACTTATGAAAAAGCTGATCGCTAGGATCACGGCAGCATACTGCCACATCAAGGGCGAGGTCGAACGCGTCAAGGAGTCGTGCCAGAACTATTGGGAATACAGCACGGATGCTTTCCAGACGATGCTGGACATCCTGGAGCCTCTGCTGAACAGCATTGGGGAGATGTGCACCAGCGCACTGTCGGAGGTGGACGCGACTGTCGTGGAACAGCTGCTCAAGCTTAAGGAGAAGCTCAAGAACTTCAACTTCATTATCACCCTGGTGATCCTGAAGAACACTCTGTGCTGCGTGAGCATCCTGAACCCGAGCCTGAGGGGGATCATCAGCATCAGCAGCACTTTGCAATACACTATCTCCAATGCCTTAAAGCTGCTCAACAAGCACCTCCAGGAAATCCCTATTTTCCACAGGAAGTGGTTCTCTGATGCTGTGGGCAGGGCCAAAAAGCTGGGCGTGACGGTCACTCTGCCGGTGGACACTGCTGCAAATGGCGGCTCTGACACCAATGCGCCGACATCGCCGGAGGACTACTACAGGGAAACACTAAGCAAAATGGTCCTGCAGTACCTCATCGATGAGGTGA
The DNA here is from genome assembly GCF_024256425.1 of Clarias gariepinus. Taxonomy (NCBI): domain Eukaryota; kingdom Metazoa; phylum Chordata; class Actinopteri; order Siluriformes; family Clariidae; genus Clarias; species Clarias gariepinus. The sequence continues at coordinate 1,009,037 of NC_071116.1, read as the reverse complement.
AAAGAGTCCTCGGTATCGAGATGGTCCGAATTCTGAGATGGCTCTCTCTAGTGCCCTCATACATGGCCGACCACAATTTTAGTATCCGCAAGGACAAGGTCGCCGACGCTAACCTGAACAATCTGGCTCGTCCGGACTCCTTCTACGATGAGCTCGGCTGCTGGGAGGTCAAGTGGAGGCATGCAAGCAAGCGCCGGATTCTGCCCACCGGCGTCTTCGCCACCTTGAAGATCCCCGATATTGGATTCTATCCCAACGTGCAGAGTCTGCTGCGAGTCCTGGGTTCGATCCCGTGCATTAACGCGGACGCAGACGTGTACGTGCAGTACGATATGGTGCTCGAGAGGTATCGCTCCTACATGAAGATGGTTCCGGCGGAGAAAAGACTGTGCAACATGGCGTTCGTTTACGTCAATCAGGACGTGCACTTCAACATCGACGACATGGTGCAGTCGTACGTAGAAAGCCACCCTGACGTTCTGCAGCTGCTTTGTAAGGTAAATGGCCGATAGTACAGGTTAGATGTTATTCCTAATGGTAAATAGTAATCTTGGTTCCTTACGTAATGGCCACATTCAAAAGTATTAGCACCCTTCAATAAAGTGACCTGCACATGCTGTAGGAGATATTTAGAGCCACATCAAGCATTTGATAGGTTGTTTGATGTGTGGTGAATTAACACACCTCCTAGGTTTTTCATTAAATAAAATTATTTAAAAAAATAAGCAATAATGCTGATTCAATAATTTATGTAATATATTTTAGGTATTGTTTGTAGTTTTTCCCCACAGATATAAAATACATGGTCGCCAATGGAGCGGGTCAGCATTTCCTGCCTTCACAAAAGTGTTCTACTACATATAACAAATAAATACATAGGACCTTTAACACAATATTTAGTTTCATATGATGCTTCTGTCAGTTTCACATTTCAGACATCCAACACACTTGCCCTCCCCTACATCTTCCCATGTGTGGAGAGAAAAACAAAGTAAAAAAAGTCTTTGGTGTACAGCTATGGCACTGTTTATCCCCTTAAACCCCAGAGCATTTTTAGCCATTTTTTCATTTTCCGTTTCTGTATTAATAAATAAATCATATAAGCGTCATATATGCGCAGAAATAGCATCGTTTTAGATCACATGTTTTTAGGGTTGTTTCTTTGACCTAATTATGTGCATGAGTCCTACATTTTTGCGACGTTATTCCCATATTTTAGTAGCATTAAAATTTAAGTTTGTAAAAGTGATGATAACTTTGCTTCTACGTGACGTATCAAAAAACCCAAATGCACAGTTTGATGTCTGAAGCATCCTTTATCGACAAACATTGTCAGGACTTTAAGTGTTTTTTTTAGTCTCGTTTACCGTGCAAAACTGGGTTTTACTGCAGAGAATGCATGACCGTCAGTACACCCTTCTTATTCTTTTAAAGCATTTTCTACCTCTCAGTACATCGCTCTCACGGTAGCAGAGTAAACAGGTACAGTAGCGTGAGAGGGTACCCTCCACTACTAGTTAATCGATTGCAGACAAATATACTTGGGCATCTGTCAATATAATCCCGTATATATTGTGTGTCTGGAGAAACACTGGATTACGGGTGGCAATAAATTTGCTTTTTTTTTTTTTTGTTTTTTTTTTTAAGAGGAAATGAAAGCCATTAAAAAAGCCGTTAAATAAAAAATTTCAGTTATTGTCTTTGTAAATTTCAGAGATGTAATGTGGGTGCCAGTACTTATGTTTTTTCTATAAGTGGTGTATTCAGTTGCATTAATCAGTACATCATTTGTAATGTTTTTTTTTTTTTTTTGTGTGTGTTTTTTAGGATGATGTGATGGAAGTTCAGCCTTCAGGTAAAACATCTCGTCATGCTCTGAATACTTTTAAAGAGATTAATTCACATTAATAATTGTATGATTGTACATGAGAAATTTTGGTGTCATTAAAAAATATATATTTTTTTGCATGTTTTCCAGCAACAGAAAATAACACAAACGATGCCTCAAAGGACGATGCTGAGGAACCGAGAGAAATCATTTTGGACATGGAGCTGGAGAGACCAAAACCTGCAGAGTGTTCAGGGACCGATAAAGAGGCGCTGAAATCTGCGCTGAAGGCGGCGCTCACTGCAGCATGCAACAGCCAAAGCAGACAGTGTCCAGGAGGCTCGGAGGGCGAGGTCGAATACGTCACCAAATCCGAAATGAATGAAGTGCTGAAAGTGTGCGCGGACGTCGTGCAGGACGGGATTATTTCAGAAACTGGAAACTCTTTCTTCTCCCTGTTCATCGATCGAGCAGTGAAGTTTGGCGAAACTGACTTCCTCCCACTGTTTCTCAGGTTTGTGGACAGTTTTGACGTCATGCGTTTGGAACTGATGGGGTTTGTGGAAGCGAACCTCCATACAGAGGAGATGTGCGAACGCCTTTTTGACCTTGTCACCAAAGAATGGCGTCTCGATTTCAAGTACTGCAGAGGCCAGGCTTACCTAGGTTCTGGAGAAATCTCGTACAAGCTCAAGGCGTTTGCGTGCAAAGTTCAGGAAAAGTATCCTCTTGCGATATGCACTTACTGTTCCTGTTACTCTTTTAACACGTGGTGGTCAAGGTCAGTTCCTGTATTCTCCATCAGCAGAGCTCTAGATGTACTTGAGAAGGTAGTTTTGTTTTTCAGCAGCTCAACCGAACTTGAAAAACAGCTGGACCAAGTCATAGCCGTGGGTCTACGTGAGAGCTTCGAGAAGATCCACGAGTTTCAAGGGAACTTCTGTTCCTCTTGGCAGGAAAAGCACGACTCCTATGATGTCTTCTGTCAGATGCTAGAACCTCTAGTCGATTGTCTGGAGCGGTTCCATAACAGCACACCGCCGATGTGGAGTCTATCCGTGATCAACCAAGCGAAGAAACTTCTTCAGCTGATCCGTGACTTTGACTTCATCGTAGCGATAGTGGCACTGAAGAACGTCTCATCTTTCACCAGAGAGCTGAGCGCGGCTCTGCAGAAAGACCATTTCAGTGCAGCCTCACAGCTCTGCCAGATCAGCGGCATCGTAGCGACGCTCAACCGCCTCAAAACCAACATAAAAGTGTTTCACCAAAACTGGTTCGACGAAGCATGCGCCATCGCTCAAACTTTAGGCGTGCAGGTTAAAGTACCCGACAGTGCTCCGTGTTTTAGGGACAGCCTGCTAAAACCCGGCGGCTACTATAAGGACTCGATCAGCGTTCCTTTAGTCGATCACATTATCGACTCTGTCAAGGACCATTTCTCTGATGACCACAAAGAGGCTCTGAACTTCCTGTCTCTAGTCCCATGCTCCGTCACCATGAGCTACACCTTTGAAAGCCTAAAGTCAAAGCCTCCGTTGTACGTTGGCGACCTTCCCGATCCAGAGAACTTCTTCACGGAACTTTCGTGCTGGAAGGTGAAATGGAAAACCAAAGTGGTTTCCCCAACAATACCGGACACTATATTCCAGACTCTCCGTCTGCCCCTGATGCAGTATTTCGCCAACATAAACACATTGCTGAAGATCATGTCAGTTTTACCCAGCACCACGGTGGAGCATAGCGGCGAGGTAAACCGGCATAAAATGTTTCAGGACTACTTGAGGAACACGTACGCCAAGGACAGGACTTTGTGTTTGGCTATGCTTCAGGTTGGCACAAATTTTAACAGAGACCTGGATCGGATGGTCACTCAGTGTTTGAAAGTCACTCCAAAGACGCTGGAAGGCATCTGCCTGGTAAGGTTCCTTTTTAAGTTCTTTATCCAGTATTTAACATGCTTAAGGTCACTTTATTGACTACTATTTACTCCTCCCAGGACAAAGAAGCAAAAAACCTGAGGAATTCTGAAATAAGAACAGAAGGTTTGTCAGCATTTCTCCATTCTGCATTTCTCCATTTTTAAGTCTCTCGTTTCAGCTTGTATTTTATACTTGACCACTTTTTCTTTTGTCTTTATACCAGACAACCACAATGACGAGGAGATGGAAGTTCAACAGGACGTGTCAACTAAAAAGCTCCCAGACTTCAACGAGTTGAAGGCAGAGGGTAGGGTCTCTTTCCGTAAAGATAATTTGTATAACCATGACTTAACATTTCCAGTTAACATTAATATTTGTTTGTTTTTTAAGGTAACTGCATGGCTGCTTCTAACAAAGCCGAGAATGAAAAGGTTCCTGAAGTTGCGCCTGCTTTAGTAATGGAGGAGCAGGGGACCAAGCCTTTGGATGAGAACGGTCACCCTGACCAGCCTGAGGAAGATCTTCAAAGGGTCTTCATGGTGGCGGCCAGACTGGCCAGGAAAAAACTCCTGTTCCTGGATCTCCCCAGGGAAGAGCAAGACCTTGTCATGCAAGAACTTGGTGTGTGTAACTGGGACCTGAAACGTCTATCAGACACGGACATGGTGGAGCGCGTTGTAAAGTCGCTGAGGGAAACGATCCTTACAGAAGTTCAAGAATCTCCATTTTTTTCCATCATTATTGACAAAGCGGTTTCTGTTGATGACAAGAAGTACGTTCCTGTGTTTGTCCGTTATGTGGACAATTTTACCCCCAGAGTGGAGCTTTTAGGGTTCCTCACCCTAGACTCAAACCTTGATGCAGATACCCAAGCTAAGACTCTCGCAAGCATCCTTTCTGACGAGTGGGGACTCCAGATGGGATGCTGTCGTGGCCAGTCGTTTATGTGCATGGGTGCTGGGGGTCAAGGTCTGAGAAGACTATCTCTAGGATTCCTGGAGAGCTTTCCCCTGGCTGTGAACACACCCAGCGAGTCCTGTGGCCTTGCGTATTGGCTGGCAGTCAGCCTTCATAACGACCCCATTGCGAAGGTTCTCGGCGTAGTCGAGGATCTGTTAGTTTTTTTTGATCAGTCACCAAGACTGCACTTTGAGCTTTCTCAGACACGTGAAGGTCTTTTGAACACTCCTCGGGAAGCGCTGGCAGAAGTCCCAGAAACGTGCTTGTCCAAGTGGAAAAAGACAGAGGACTTCTTTGACATTTTGGTGGACATGCTGGAGGGAGCACTGAGTTGCCTGGACTCAGTAAGCAACAACGCTGATGGGTCATGGAGCAACAGCATGTCAATACACGCGCTGATGCTTTCCACGGCCATTAGGGAATCGGACTTTGTCATTTCCCTTGTCATTCTGAAGAACGCCTGCGCTCCCCTGCGGAACTGCAGCACGGTCTTGCGCTGCGGAAATCCGGCCGATATTATCTGCGAGCTTGAAAAGATCCCAGTTATAATAGAGACCCTTGTTAAGATGCTGGAAAACATTACTGTAGTGCATAGTACCTGGTTCGAGGAGGCAACGCAGCTGGCTGTTAAAGTTGCAGGAGCGCTCTCGTATCCGGACGTGGTCAGCAGCTATGACTCTCCGGAAGTGGGCTACAGAGAGACAGTTAGCATACCTGTCTTGAGTGGTCTGATTGAGGAAATGAAGTTTAACTTCTCAGAGTGTCACCTAAAAGCTTTGAGAGTTCTTTCTCTTCTTCCCACGTGCAATCCGCTGCCTATTCTGCCAGAGGCACCAGATAAACTCTACACTATCTACCAAAGCGATCTACCCGAACCGGACGCGGCAGAAGAAGAGATAAACGCCTGGGCCGCAGTTTGGCGAGAGAAGTATCAAGACAGCGCTTTGCCCACATCCATCTCGGAGACGCTGCACCACCCTGAGGCTAAGGGTCATCCTAACGTGACGACTCTTATGAGGATTGTTGCTGTGCTACCTAGCATTAGCATGGAGTGTGATTTGATGAAGACCACTCTTAACTCATTAAGGAGGCTGATTGGGAATGACTACGGAAGCGCCGTTAAGACAGACGCGGTCATGCTTCTTATGCATCGTCCCATGCTGCGGACTCTGGAGCAAGTCATCGACAGGTGTATGGAGCTTGATGCAAAGAGCCATGGAGTTCTGTCTCCGGTGTGTTTTTGCACAGTACATGATACATATTCAGAGATTTGTTGTTGGCTTTGTTTTTCATTGCAATTGTTGTACTCTAAAGGTGTATCTGATGTTTGTGTTTTAGGTGAAAGAGTGTTTCTGTGTAATGAAAATATGTAACGGTGAGTAGTCTTTTTTTTTTTTTTTTTTTTTTTTGACCCAGTAAACTGTTGTAAAGTGAAAGAATAATGCTATTGTCTTTTGTTTCTTTAGAGGTGGATGAGCTTCTTTTAGAAGAACGGGTCGATACTACTAGCTCTGGGGTTTCAGAGATGATAAATGGCATCACACAAGACCAGCTCACAACTACAGCTCATTGCGACACTGGAGGTGTGCAAATGAACAATCTTCATTCTAATAAAACAAAATTAGTTTTAGCTTTTATTTCTTTGCCATTTTAAGCTATTATACTTTTCTTCTACACTAGATGGTACTTCTCCAATTCCAAAGGATAGTGCCATGGAAATAAATGCTTCCAATGGACAAGCCGCACTACAAGAGCCTTCTCCAATCATCACAGATGGTCAGTCAACAGCTGGACATCCAAACGATACAGAAATTAGTTCATCCACAGTGTTGTCTCACAGCACACTCGGAGAACAGGACGTTCCCAAAGAGCAAAAAGCAACCGCAGAGTTACAAAATAGAAACACAGAGCTTCTAACTGAATCAGCAGCCCAAAGTGTCACCGCTGAGGCAGTGGACGTCACCATGGAGCATGTTGAACCCGCAGCTGAGGAGGTCACAACAGAATCAAAAGTGCCAGAACAGAGCTTGGAACCTGTCGCTGTAGAACCAAGCACAGCAGCCACTATCAGTGAGGCCACCATGGACGTGGCGGCAGTGAGTCAATTTGCTGACACACAACCAGAAATAGAGGCTCAGGAAGAGCCCGTGACGTCAACACAAGATATTATTTCAGAGCCGGCTGTGGATGTCTCCACGGAGCATGAAGAACCTGTGAACGAAGTGGCAGGCCTGGGTGTCATAACAGAGCAAAGTGTCAGCATAGAGCCTGTAACTGAAGAAGAAGCTCAGGTTACCAGCACAGAGCCTGATATGGACATCCCAAAAGAGACCATTGTAGTGGTGGAAGATTCAACTCCCTGGCCTGATCATGGGGACAAAGACACTACTGTTGAACACGAAGCAGAAGAACGAAGTCTCACAAGTGAGCATGAAATCAGAGAGCCTGTTACAGACACCATGAGTTTTACTAAAGAAGCAGCAAACCAGTGTGCTGCTGCTGAGGAGATGTCTTCAGCAATTCCTGGTATTAGTACAAACCTAGTCCCAGAACCCCAGGAGATCACCAAGGAGCTTGTTTTAACTGGACAAGATGCCACTACAGAGCATGATGCCCAGGAAGTCACTACTGAGTCTGGTGTGGAAGTCCAGAGTGTAACAGCAGCACCTGAGACTGTAATGCCACCCCAAAACATGACAGAAATTGAGGACATACCCAAAGATTTTTCTCTAGTAATGGAACCGGATGCCACCACTGAGTGCCACCAAAACGAATCCTCAAATCACAAGACAACGTCCGGAGACACCACAGTGGCACCCCGAAATGCTCAACCTGTCTCCCCTAGTAGTAAACCCACAATGCCCCTGGAAATGGATGTTGAACCTGTGAAGTTACCTCAGGATACAAACAGTGAGGCCGACGTAGCTCAGGAAGTAACCTCTTTGACTGCATCAGAAGCCCAGAACCTTGTCCAGGATGTTAACACACAACCTGTCACAAACAGTGAGGCCGACGTAGCTCAGGAAGTAACCTCTTTGACTGCATCAGAAGCCCAGAACCTTGTCCAGGATGTTAACACACAACCTGTCACCGCAGATGATGCGAGTGTCACCAAAGAACCAATAACAGTGTCCCAAGATGCCACAAATTTTACGGAAGCAGTGCAGAGTGAGGAGCCTGTTAAAGCTGAGCAAGAGGCCAGCATGCCAGGAGACAAAGATTCCCCAATGGACACCACTGAGGCAGAGCAGGGTGTGTCCTCAGAACCAACAGCAACACTTCCTACTGAATCAACAGCCGACCACGTGCCTATGGAGCTGGAGGGCGCATCAGAAAAAGTGACCACAGAACCAGTCAAAGATGTCATGGAGTCCCAAGATGAGTCCAAACAAGTGGCTCAGGATGTCGCCATGGTGCCTATTCTAGCAATACAGGATGTCCCCATGGATCCCGCTGAAGACCTCAAAGCAGAACCTCGAGATACAGGTCTAAAGGGTGAGGTTCAAGAAGTTACCGATGAGGTTGTGGCAACTGCTCAGAATGGGACATCCGAGTCCGGAATCCTCGAGTCAGATGGAGCCATACCTGCCGAAAAAGAGAGTAATGCAGACGAGGTCAAGCATACAACTGTTCAAGACGGTGTCAATCAACCCTATGCAATAGCTCAAGATGGCACAGATCCCTCCACAGAAGTAGCACAAGCAGCATGTGAAGATGCAGCTGAACCTCACAAGGGGGTCTTATCGTTTTACAGTACCCCTGCCCAAGAGTCATTTTTCAGTGAAATTCAAAATGCAAAGTTCTTTTCTATTATATGTGAGCAGCAAATCGAGATCGAAGGACATACGTATATTCCCGTCGGGATCTGTTACTTGGAGAAACGGAAGACGCCATGTGAGGATGTTTTGGCATATGTCCCGCTTGACCAAGACATCGATCTCTTTGTTGATTCTATGACAGCAGCTCTGTCCGAGAAGTGGGGTCTAAACTTGGCCCTCTGTCGGGGGCAAAGCCTGCTGACCGTTGGCGCCGCGGGTGCGCAAGTGAGAGCAGCGGCGTCATTGTTGTCTCAGAGGTACCCGGATGCTGTGCGCACTTTCAGCTCCTCTGTGTCCCTGAATACATGGCTGGCCAAATCGTGCATCATCTCTGAGATAGCGGACAGCTTTACTTGGGTGGAGAGGATGCTCCAGTGGGTGACTGAGGACGAAGACAAGCGTGCGGTATTGCACAAAATGGTTGCGACCCTGTTCCAGCAGGATCCTGCGAAGCACAGTGACTTGACCGATAGGCTTAGCAGGAGCCAGTGGGAGAGAAGCCATGACACTCTGGATCTCACCGTAGACATTCTGGAAGCCATCATGCTCAGTTTGAACGATATAAAAGAAAACCATGATGTCCAGACGGAAAGAACACAGGCTGATGACTTCCTCATCATCCTGCAAAACTTTGAGTTTATCCTGACGCTAGTGATCATGAAGAACGTCCTGAGTCCGATTAAAAGTTTAAGCCAAAATCTCCAGGGCCATCCCCTGGATGTGTATCAAGCTGTGAGCAATCTGACCGAAGTACTTTCTTCACTAAGCGACATGAAAACCAACATCGACACACACCTTCAAAGCTGGTACCAAGAAGCAGTGGGGTTTGCGTCCAAGTTAAGGATCAGCGTAGATCACACCTCACAAGAGTGCTTGATTATTTACTGTAGAGACATCGTCAGCAAAGGAGCCATAGATCACTCCATCTGTGAGATCACAGAGCTCTTCTCGGAGCGTGCCCTGTCGGCCGTGCGCTGCATGCAGATTGTGCCTTATGTCGTGTCCCAGACAGAAGGGTGCTGCGCGGACGCGGACCTTTTCAAGGCGTACCAGGACGATCTCCCAGACTCGAACTCTCTGGGGGCGGAGCTCCTAAAGTGGCGGGAGAAGTGGTTGAACGCCGACGCAACACAAGATCCTCTTCCTGCTGGTCTCCTAGACACTCTGAACGCCACAGACTCTGCGGCTTTCCCCAACATCGAGACGCTTCTCAGGCTCCTCACGGTCTTGCCCTGTTTTAGAAAAGAGGACTTGATCAGACAGGGAAAGAAGAGTCTCATTGAGTTTAACCAACAGAGATCTTTACTCGAGCTGTATCCTCTTTAGAGCGAAAAGCCGACAACCTGTCCACCCTCAAACTGCCCCGAAAACTAGCTTTCCATTAATTAGGGTGTCGTATACTGCTGAAGTGCTCGGTGTGTTTAACTCACTGTATCCCTGGTTACAGCCGATCAGATCTGAGCGTAGGTTTCAGTAGTGTTTTTTTTTCCCTTTCTTTTCCTTTTTTAAGAAAAAAAATTAGAGCTCTAATTAGAATTGTACACTTTAAGTATAATCTAATTGTTTTATTATTTTGTTTTGTCTTATTTTTATCTTGTGTGTGATGTGGACTAAGAAAGAGGACTGCCTACAGGGACCAATGTCTTGCCAAAAAAAATTGAAATTTAAAAAAAAAAATAGCAGGAAAGAAGAAAACCACGCCCCAGCCAGGGCTCTAATGCTTTTGTGCCTTTATGCAAAACCTTTCCCTGACTCTCGGAACATAAGGACTACGTTTGTCTGCAAGAGCGCTTTCAAGCCAAGCTTTTTGGAAGCTTCCCAGCATCTTCAGGAACTTTTACGACTTTTTATTTTTAATCATGTAATCCTATAAAAAGAAAATGTCCGATCCAGTTCCACTCATTTAGTCAGATAACCTGTGGGTTTCAGATCACCTGGATCATGTCACGATCGATCATCCACATGGCACAACTGGTGAAAGGCTTTCGTTCCATTATGTGTCAAAAAAAAAAAAAAAAAGTTTTATTTGTTTGCAGTTTGACTTGGATGCATTGGTTTCTGTAAACACTTTCTCCCATAAATCCTTCTCACGGAAAAAGAAGGATTCAAATATATATATTTGACTAAAAATAAATAAAAATGATTTAAATGAAATCTTTTTTCAATGTTGGATTCTGATTCTAAAACTTTGTGAGCAAGGTCAGGAAAATGTCCACAAGAGGGCAGTGTTGGCTTTGTGTTGTGCAGGAAGTTCCTCCAGGCTGGAATTTTCAAGTATGTGTGTAAAAAAACATTTTCTTTTGTTCTGCTTTTTAGGCATTGTTTTTTTTTTTAGCATTCACAAACTGACTTTAAATTATTATAATTTCCAAATTATAAAATAATTACTTGTTAAAAGGCCCATTCTGAAGTCCTGTAGTTTTAAAGATGAACACTGCCATCTTAGGATTAAGGACGTGTCTGAACTAAAACCTCTGAATGTGTTACAATTTTGTCATTGCACCATTTTTTGTTTATTGCAAGAGAATCCTAAATACTTATGTGTATTATGTGGTGGTGATGCACAAAGTAATGTGAGAGAAAGTAACTCTCGGTAATTTGAGTGTCGCTTTGTGCATAGTTAAGGTTGATTTATGCTTCTGTTTCGAGTCTATGCAGAGCCTAAGTCGGAGGCTACACAAGCGGCCTAAAACGTTGTGAGCATTTTTGCTTGTGTGCTGGTGTGTGTATTGCCCCAGGCCTCTAGTTGGTGCTGTGGTTACCATGCCACTGTGCTGAGTCTCTTCACCACTTACTGGAGTGGTGTTCTTGTTATTATTAGTGTTTATACAAACAGTGGTGAATGAAAATGGGTGGATCGTTGGAGTCGTGCTAATGCACACTAAACAACAAGTAAGTTACTTTTATAAAAAATTTTGCATCAGAAAATATTTTGACTTTAGCGGTTAGTCTTTTGTTGATCTGGTCCATGTTGTTTTGGCTAAAGAAGCCGTACATCCACAGAGGAAGAAATGCAATTCTGCAGTTGTTGCGGTGTGTGTCGCTCTGATGCTGTTACATTCTTGGGAAGTTGAATGTCAGGCTACAGTGCAGCGTTACGTGGCTATGCGAGACCTATGACAAAACTAAATGCTGATTTATACATCAGCCTCATGTCTACAAGTTTAAACAAAACCAAATTACAACGTTCACATCTACTTCCTACAACATTGCATTGGTTTATTTTTAACGTGATGTGGTGTTCTGCTTTTTCATGCTTCGCGGGTTTTTATGAACGGATTGGACACGCATTACGCTGCTTTTTCTTATCGTCACACCGCATTCACAGCAGCTTTTATAGCACATGCTTCATATTGAAATAACCATTACGTAAACGTGACATTTAAGCAACAATATGAAAGGAGTCTCCAGTGTTAGTTTTCTAACATAAGTAGAGCTGGAACTGAGTTTTCTGCTCTCTTCAGGACATTTTTTTCTTACTTTTTCTTTGTGGTTTCTCAGGAACAAGCTGCAATTACATTTTGTGCTTTTCTGATTAACTTGAAGCGAAAGTGTACAGTCTCTTGTAAATGCAAGAGTGTTTATAGCTGCTACATTAATAATAATAATAAACACTATGCCAACATAGCTTATTTTCCTAACAGTATGTCCTGCAGTGTGTTGTTACTTATGTATTTATTTTAAGGATCAATAAATTAATGGAATGGACAGTAAACTGAAAGTGACCTCAGAAAAGACGGACACCGGGCTAAGTCAGCTCCTTTTCTCTGGGAAGTGTGTAAGTCTGAAGGTTGCCATATTAACTGGGATTTATTAGAAAGTGCAGAGACGGGTGTGTTAGTGTTTGACGAGAGCTCAGGTACACACAGGTTGTCCCGAAGGTCTCATTTTCAGTACGATCTCTGTTCCTTTGTAAATGCACACACACAGTTATCCTAACACACCTGTGTGTACCTGCACTTCAAATTATGTTCCTATAAACCACTGGTTTTCAACCCAAGTCCTGCAGAACCTCCTGTCTTCTCGGCTCACCTGATTTAACGAATCGGCTAGTTAACAGCTTTTAATGAATAAGATAAACCTTTTGAAATTTGTTTCTCACTTGAATAGAGTGTGAGGGAGCAGGACAAGCACAGAGGACGTGTGCAGGAATGGGGTTCTCCAGGACTGGGCTTGAGAAGTACTACTTTACATGATACTTGGACTGGAACATTAATTGGTACACCATGCCCCTCACCAGCTCCCAACCCCCCACCAAGCCCTGGGCTTTGATCTGGGGATTTCTGAGGCCACAGTATGGGGCCACGGCAAACCGGAAACTCTTGATCCAACCCTTCCCTGATTTTGGAGACTTTTGGGACATTTTGAAGTTTATACATTAACCAGCATGGTGTATTATGATTCTGAAACCGTGCAGGGGATATTTTCAGGTCCTGCTTTGTTCTGCGAGCAGACAAGGTTTCTAAGTGAAACAGTTTGCTGCGTAAAAGTAATATATAGACAGCAGTTATTTGTTTAGTTGTTCATGTCATGATGGTGTTTTTTTTTTCACTTTTACATCCAGAATGCTTTATTTGTTCATGTTTTAAAAAAAAAAACTGGCATAAATCCTAGTTGAGTGCAGCACTTCCTACCGCAGCCCTTTCTATTCATGCTTTGGGTTAAACAAAGTTAATCATTAATCCTTTAACTCTGGAGGCTTTTTTTTTGTTCCTTTAGCTTTTCATGCAGTGGGCACGGCTGGCTCGGAGCGTCCGGATGATTTGCAGCACGTCCCTGAAAGAAAAAGAGAAGGGATCCATCACTGAATATTGTTTTCAGGGTTAGATCTTTAAGATGCCGCTGAAAAGCAATCACTCTCCCATTTCACTTTACTCTCGGACCCGGGATTGGCTTCAGGGGCGATGACCTCTGACCTATTTTCAGGATTGTTGCTTGTGAGAAAGGCGGCGGGGTTAGAGAGCAAAGCCATAGAGGGGCAGTAACGAGGCCCCACTGCGGTAATTGCGGCCACAAATCAATCAAAGAAGAGTGTATTAACTTAATTGTGAAGGAAGGCTTTTGTGCGGCCGCGACAATGCCGAGAGAAAGCCGTGTGCGCGTGCGTTTCCCGAGCTCGACCGTTTACAGTTTTCTAAGAGCTTCAGCTGAATAACTAAACAACTCCACACACACACACATCAGCTCATTTGCTGTAAACGTTGCTGAGATGATGATGATGATTGGAGCTGTATTGCTACACACATGTCCATGATAAACGTCTGTTCCCGGGGGACATATTAAATGTAAAAAAATAAAAATGTAAAATAACCCTCCTTAAAATCGATCCCTCATTCGCTGTTTTCCCCAAAGAGCTGATTTCTACTCAGATCCTCGTCCCTCTCTCGTCTGCAAATGTGTTTTCCATCCCGCTTCAGTCGTAGCCTTTTCTTTTCTTTTTTTTTTCCCTTTCTTCTCCCGATGCCATCAATTATTTTTATTTGCGTGATCTCAGACCCGTGTTTCGTCTTCATTATTTCTTACAATCACAACACTCAGATGAGGCCAGGTTCGTCGCAACGTGTTCGACACGTGTTCACGTTTAAACACCGTGACTAATGAATTTAGGAATAGGATCCTTCCCTCTTCAGAAGGCTCTGTCTGCGTGGAAGCTGCGTCCCATGTTAAAGTCTAGAGCTTTAAAGGAAGTCCGTGTTGAGTGATTTGTGTGTCATTGGACAGATTTTATTTTATAATAAATTCAAGGTCTTGGGGAGTCGAACTGTGGCTAACTAAGCTGAGTGATGTGTGATTCCTCGTCAGGAGTGAGATCTGTAGGTTCAGTGTTACAGGTTTAACAGGTGACGATGTTTAAAGCTGCAGTGGCTGCTGCCGATGCTCCGAGCCGCCATGTTGATTTTGCGTCACTCGTCACATGCTCTCAGGTTTGCTTTAAAGAATCCCAAGGACATTTATCTTTACAGGTTTGTACACACGGCTACAGGTTTTTCGTCAAACACATCATTAGCTTTTGTATCGTCTTTAAAAAGCGTGATGCAGCGCCGCTTTAGTGCTTCAGTCTGTCTGGCTCTGTCACCACTCCAACATATCAGCTTCTGATCTCACACCGCCATCGGCACGCCTGCTGCCTCTCAGATCTCTAATTAGCTGAGAGTTTGCAGTGCATCCTGGATTTTTGAGTTCTTCCTTTGCATCAAGGTTGCTATTACACAACACTTAAGCTTCCATTATCTGGAAATCCGAAAATGCACGTAGAATAAGATTTAGCCCCGCCCACAAAACTCTCAGAGAGCTGAAAGCAAACACTAATCCCAGTGCCTTTTTTTTTTTTTTTTTTTTTTTATGAGTAAAAAATGTAAAACATTTACATGGTGTGTGTAAATGTTAGTGATTGAAACATGTTGAGGTAACTGATATTTATAATATGGCGTACGAGTCGAGTCCGCACTCACGACGTTCACGTTCCTCGCTAAAATCACGCAAAGGATTTAGTAGTTCTCTAGCTCTTGTTTCTTAAACCGTGATTACAATTTACTTGTTTGGGAGCAACTACAAATCTCAAAACAAAAAATTCCCAGCAAGTTTCCCTTTACATGCTGAAGCTCGTCACGTGCTCTTGACACTGGGATTAGTCTACTTTCTGTTCTTCACCCTGTTGTTTCGCTTTCAGCTGTTCCTCAGGACCGTTCCTGCTCTGTGATCTCTCCCAGGAACGCTGTCCGTCAGCTGGAACGTGCCCTCTCCTGGTCCCCCCCCCCCCCCCCACACACACACACACACCACCACCACTACCACCACACACAAGGGCCTGATTGTTGGCGTTGCCGTCGGTGTGAAAGCGAAATCCCTTTGTGTTTGTTTCGTGAGCTTCATCCCATCAGCAAACGGCTCCATCTCCCCCGAAAGCCTCGGCCCCGTTTACACACAGGATTATTTCTGCGCTCTGAGCGTCTCTTTCCTGCAGCCCAGGAATTTTAATGCAAAATTTATCAGCTGCATCTCGCCGCGGCTTAAAACCTCTTCTGCTTTATCAGGAGTTATGAAAACTGAGAGGATGAGCGGAGACGCGGGTTTTGCTCTCGGTTACGAGAAGGAGCTCCGATCGTGTGTGTGTGTGTGTGTGTGTGGACGTCATTAGACGTTAGCTAGAGGACAGGAACTCGGAATCTAACCTTTGGATCTAATCTTTTGCGTGTCAGCAAGAGCTAAATGTTTAATTCCTCACAGGTTTTGTTTAGTAAGAACAGAATAATGAGCAGTAACTTAACAAGGTAAGTGTGTATTACAAACAACAACACACTCGTAGGGAAAGTGGTTCTTTTAAGTGTAATTAAAGCTTTCTTTACCTCTTTTGCTGTTTAGCAAAACCTGTCTCATACCCAGGAAGGCTGTCAGACGTTTAGCTAATCTCTCTTTCTTCTAATTAAAATAAATCTACTGTAAAAAGGTTTGATCTCTTAATTATTTACTGAAACCTTTAATGTGATCGGAACTCCTGACGGGTTCTCACTGTGAAGAAGAACACAGTGCAAAGAGAGAACTCTTAAAAGAACTCTTTGTTGTAAAAATGAAGAGAACGGTTTCATGGAGCAGTCCTGGGTTCTCCCTGAAGGGGACAAGCGAGGAACCCTTAAGGCACATTGTTTTCTTTTTAATTAGAGGGACCACAGAGGTAAGGGTCATGCTAACGAGAGGGCGAGCGCTAGGCTAACAGGTAGTTTAGGCACAAATCAACCTCCAGAGAACCTTTTTTTTTTTAATGAAAGGTAAAAACAAGTGTCCTTCACCGAGCACCGAGTTGAAAGCCCCACCTTCCTGTTCACTTACTGACAGAACCAAAGTTCATGGAATCACCGGTCAAAGGTCAGCTCCATCAGAGCGGCTTGAGCGGAACCCTGGAGCTGCGTGGCCCCGGTGCTCGGAACCAGAACCGCACTCCCAGCTGTACGTCTTCACCTCCAAACCGGGTCGAGCCTCATCACCAACATCCCTCCTGTAACACACACACACGAAGAATCGGACAATCCCTCCTGTAACACACACACACGATGAAACGTTTCTTTTGAATTTTGCATTATGTGCTTCAATACACTTTTATTTTCCCTATTTCTCTTTCTCTGTTTCTCTTTCCCTTTCTTCCCACCATTCTTTCTCTTTCTTTTTCTTTGTGCTGCAGATTTAAACAGAAGTGTGTGCATTAGCGTGTGTGTGTGTGACCTGTGGGGGATTAGGGCAGAAATCCTGAGAGAATTGCCCACTCCTCCGCTCCTCCACTTCAGGAGCATTAGCGCTGTGTGCCGCTGATTAATTGTGTGGCTTTACGGATGCGGGTCGGGCCTGAGCTCGGCTCTGAGAGGGGTTTACCTGCCGAGTCCGAGTGATTGGGGGCGATTAAGTTACAGCACTGTTGGCTTTAGTGCCCCCCTCCACCACCCCACTAACCCCTCCCCCGCCAGCGGATTGTCTTTCAGCTCCTCATAACCCGGTTCTGATTTCTTCTCTATAATCCCGGCCCAGGCGGATCGATCAGAACCAGATGTGGTGGCACAAGTTATCTATTGTTCTGTCCTGTGGCCACTTTGTGCCCCTTAAATCTCCACTGCATAAGTGTGTTCAGCATCAGGGCCTGAGCCTTCACCTCCCAGAGTGTGTGTGTGTTCTCCTACTGTCTCAGGTGCAACTTCACTCTGGTCTTAGATCGTCCTCACCAGGTCCTTGAGATGTTCCTACTGTTTTTCTCACTCACACCCCCACACACACAAGAACCGCTTCATTACCCAGTTCAGATTGTGGTTAATGGAATTTAGCACAGGTTCACTGAGGAAGCCATTTTGCTTACTAACACGGGATGCGTCCCAGGACGACGGTAATGAGAACATCGCCTCAATACACACCCTTTCAAACCACCTCTCACCAGAGGACCTCTGCTTTCATCTTGTTATTCAGGAAGCAATCAAATGTTTTAGAACACACACACACACACACACACACACACACACACACAGAGGGAGAGCGAGGTCTGTACAGATTTGCTCCCTCTTGTTGGACTCCAGTTTAATTTTTCACCCGTGTCTCATGCTGATTCAGAAACAAGCCACCATTGTTTCCCGTCCTACACTTCCTCGTTTCTGTCACCTATTCTATAGTTCACAAGCGCCAAGATCAAACACGGACACCAGAGAAACACTGCACTGTGGAAGCAGGGAGTGCTGGACGTGTGGGGAGAATAAGACGCGTCTAGAAGACACTCTGAGGTTTTTGTTTGTTTTTGATAGAAATATTTCCTTTCTATGTTTTGTCTCGTTTCTGTTCTATGTCTAACAGCCCTAGCCTCAGTGTGAAAGAGAACTGATCAGATGCACTTTTAGAACACTTAAAGGTTCTTTTACTTGTCTGTAGGTCCAAAGGCTTAAAGGGTCAGAACCTTTAGAATCCATGTACGAGGTTTTTAAGGGTGTTTTCACATTAGCAGCAATTGATTTATACCTGCTCAGGAGCGATTGCTCCATTCAAATTGATTTTTGCGCTCCGTTCTCGGGTACACTTGCATATTTTACTGTCCGATACAGCAGGTGGCAGTATGCACCTACTTTATTTGTGAGTCTGCGTCAAACACGAGAACAAGGAAGTTAGCTTTTACGCTGTACCTGATATTATTGATATTTGAGAGTGACGCTCTCGCGTGTCTTCATGGGCTGTTTAGGGCAGATGATGAGATTGGAGCATGCTACACGCGTGCTGAGAATTTGGCACTGATGGCGTCATGTCTAAGCAGTGATCTACTTCCGCTCTCAGGTACGCATGTCTTCTGTTTCTGATTTGATTTACACTCGTATAATTTTTAAGCAGACTCTGGGATGGAGCGCAGAACTATTGTGTGAACCAGACTTTGGGGTGAAGTGTTGTACAAAACCCTAATTGTATCCACAACTTAGCATAAAGCCTTAATGCCAAACCGTTATAAGAAACTTCTGTTAGTCTGGAATCTCTAGTACAGACAATGGACGAGACACGGCACCATGTAGCAGACAAAGCAGATGAGTAGCACATTTACAACCTCACACACACACACACACACACACACACACACTACAGTTATGTTTAATACTCTGTAGCTGTGGTGTGTTAGCGTCTCTCCAGCGCTGTGACCTCAGAGTGACCGACGCCGGACAGGACCTTGTTCTCCGCACCATGGCTCGAGTCACCAGTGTCCCCACAGCCATTGAAGTCCACAGGACGTGTTTAGACAAGCGCCTCTCATCTGCTACATGAAAGGAAGCCGAGGCCTACAACAAGGAGGAGCGCTCCGAAACAAATGGCACCCTCTGAAGAGCAGCAGCTTCGGTGGCCTCGGGAACCTTCTGCTCCTGCTGAGACCGATTCTCCTCGGGTGTGTTTGCACAACTGCGCTTACACACGCGCACACACACACACACACAGAGCAGACTCACTCATTTAACAAACCAGACAGTAATGAGAGATCAGAACAATGCGTCATGCAAACACTGATCTGAGACTCCGAGTGTTGAACATTTTCACGTTCAGAACTTTCTGCACAAATAATAAACGTTTATATTTAAGCGTTTGAAAATTAGACAATCTCTTCATGTGGCGTCTCTTTGTGGATGTTTATTTGATTAAATGCTTCGATAAAATGTGAAAAATTTTCAAAAGAAAAGCGGCTCGAGTAAATGGAGGAGGAGAGTATTTACTGCAGCTCGAGTGATGGATTCCAACTCAGTTCAAACAGTCAGGCAGCAGAAGCCTCTCCATCTAACTCACACACACACACACACACACATATACACGCACACTGCTGGGCTTTTGATGTCACACACTCATTCCTGCTCTGTTTGTGCTGCAATAACAGACTTTTGAAGACACAAAGCCGCTCGAACGGCATCTGAGACGGAGAATGTTTGCTTTCTGTGTTAGCCGTGTTTATAGACCATTTTTACATTTTCATTTTCCAGCTTTTTATTTTTGGTATAATTAAACATGTCTTGTATAATCTCTGCTTATATAAAGGGTGTTTAAGGTAAAAATTTGGACTCGGTGTTCTGTGTATTTGTTGTAAGATGAGTGCAAAACAAGACGAACGAGTTTAACGATGAGATGAAAAGCAAAAACAATTCAGTTGAGTTCTCTCTCTCTCTCTCTCTCTCTCGCTCTGTTTAACTGACATGAAAGTGGTTTTAATCATAAACGGTTCACTGTAGACGAGCACACGCTGTTCTCCTGTCGAAGCACACGGCTTCCTTAATAAATGACTAAAAAAAAACACTGTCATTTTCAATAAAACTGGATGTTTAATGAAAACCCGATCCTTCTCTGATCCTCTGGAATCCTCAGGGTCAAAAGTTGACCGTGTTTATGTGAAAGAAATATTAACATGCTTTTATTTGCTCCTCCTTCCTGAAAACAGTGAGCTGCTACACAGCTCTGACACTGGAGACTCCTTCCACTGAAGTTATATTTACAGAAATCTTCACCGGATCAGCAACAGCACACGTCTCCGTGAACGGGCCGCTACTATGGAAACGATAACGCATCAGGTTAACAGCATACTGACAGGGCTGCTGTGAAAGAGACTTAATCGAGACCTAAGGACCAATCAGGACTCGGCACTCGCAGAGAGAGATCAGGTTGTGGTCTAGTAGATCACGATGTGTGCAGGTGATGTGAGAACTCCAGTAGAGACTCACCCTGATCCTCTGCTCCTTCAGAGGTGTTAATCCTCCACTCCAGTGCGTTTACACAGAGTGTAGGGTTAAATTTGATCTTCAGGTCAGCATACAGGAACCTGGACTGAGCCTCGAGCCATGTGCACAGACATCTGAACAACTGCTCACCTGCACAAGCACTATGACAGCAGCCCTATGACATCATAGTGTCCGAAAGGTCCTATAGTTCTTCAAAGGATTTTTTGCCCAATTTTTGCACCTGAGCATCTGGGTCCGGCTGTGGCTCAGGGCCTGCACAGGCTCATACACTCTTGCACATATACACGTCAAAACACATTTACGGTACACATTTAGATCTCTTTAAAATAAACAACTTTCGCTATGCATGTCATGGGCTCTATTCAACAAGAAAGCAGTTATTTTGGGTTATTTGCGAAACACACCCAATGAAATTTGATGTACTCCTCCTAGGGGATTTACATGATCGCCACCAAACCAGGCCAAGGTGATCTCAAAACATTGAGGATGCAAAATTGCAAAGGGATTTTTGATATCTCAAACGGGTCAGCCATGGTGAGGCCTTAAACCTACGCCGAAAAGTGGCTTGGCTTATAATTTTCTGAGTGACATCATTATTGAGTCCCATCTCATTGAGTTACTTAGTTATCATACTGTGATGCCTTTTTTCTAGTACCCAGGGATTTTTGAAGGTCTTCACATCTTCATGGCGTCGATGGCACAGGTGTTTGGGCCCGATCATCTTTGCTTCGCAACCATATTTATAGTAGAGCTCCAGGAGCTTGGTGGTGCAGTGGAGAGGATTGTAGTCTCACAGAGATCGGCTTTAGGATTAGCTCCAGCTCCATCAAGACCCTGCAGGTGAGCCTTCATCATGCGTGAAACGGCATTTCTTACAAAGTTAAGTGTGAATGTGTGTAGTAATCAAAGGAGAAATAAAAAGAGTCAGTCAATCAGGATATGGATCTGGAATGACTAACATTTTTAAAAGAACAGGTGTTCTCAACTCTCTAACATCATCCAAGAGTGATGTCCGAGAAGCCCTTCCCACTCTCACTAAGGCCAGGGCGTTTGGGTTAAAAACAATGATATGACGCCCACGCTTCCTGTTACAGTAAACAAAGAATGTTTTGAGGTTATTAACCTGCAATAAGATCCAACAAGATAACATTAGACAAAATCAGTTCATCACACTGATTAAAAAAAAAACATTTCAATCTGGAAGAGAAAATGCAGCATCTCGGTAACGATGATATTTAAAGCTTGAATCTCGTAATGAATGAAGATTTGGTGGAAATGAGGAGACCTGAAGAACTTACTGATGAACATTAAAGAGATGCTTATTTTGCTGCTGATCCGTGAAATGTGTTTCATGTTCCTGAGGCAGGAGGAAAACCATGTGGAGAGTGAGTGAGTGAGTGAGTGTGTGTGTGTGTTCGGTTTAAACCTCCATGGTGCTCTGAGTAAACAGTGTGTGTGGCTTCAGGAGACGTGGCAGAGGAAGTGGTGCATCTGGGAGTTTGATGATGCTTCAGATTAAAGAAGGAGAACATCACCGAAATAAATATAAACCGTGAAGGTGATTAATTTAAGAAAATGTAATGGCATTAATACATACACACTGGCTCTTCAAAATGAGCAACAATTACTGAGCTGATTTACTGAATCGAGGCAGAAATTTTCCAGCACGTTTGGATGCCGCATGTTTTCTTTCCGTGACTCATTCTGTAAGGCGTGCTGGCTTGCTTTGCCCCCTGTGAATTGACCCAGGGTAGGTCTGTGTGTGTGTGTGTGTGTGTGTGTCTGCTCGGCCAGTGGTTCAAAGCGGGCAGGAATTGAGAGCCTGTGTGTTAAAACGGCAGCGCAGACGCTCCATCGCGCCTGGGGTTCATCTTCAGCTCCTCGTGACCCGGTAAACAGGTTTTGAGCGGTTTACAGTCCAGTGTTGCTGGATGTTTCTCGCTTTCCTCGCGAGGACGCGTGTGGGTGTTAGTTTCTCGCCTCTGTCCAAGTTCAATTTCAAAACAGGGCCTCCGGGTCCTACAGTAGGAGCAGAGATCATTTCAAAGCATCACACCGATGTACAGAGGATTTCATAAACACACACTCAAAACCATCTCGCTCGAGCTCCAGGCTCACAACATCTAAATAACCAAACACACACACACACACACACACGTTTTATTCCTCTTGCACTGCAGCAATTCACAAACAATTATTATTTTTTTATTTATCAAAGCATATCTCTCTTACTCTCTCTGTCTGTCTGTCTTGATGTCAATAAGACAAAATAATAAAGAAGCGTGAACCCCTTTGTTCTGAAGATAAAGTTACAGCGTTACCTCTGACTGTAGTGATGCTCTGACACTGGAGACTCCTTCTTTTAAGCATGTATCTCAAAGTGTGTGTTAGTACTTAATTAATTTATTACCTACCTGACATCCTGTATGTTTGTGCTGCCAGTTCACCAAGTAATCCGTAACAGGCGTATTAATCGTTTGTGATGTTGCAAAGTTGTGATGTTTTAGCAGTGCTCACTGCTGCCCCCTACAGTGAATCATCTGTAGTGTAGTAGCAAAAATGACATTTCACAGAAAAGCCGACTCCAGTTGGCCGAGATATCAGACTCTGTAAATAACTGTCTAGCGTTCAGATACGTGTTGAAGTTTAGCAGTTTATAGATGACAGGAACTCCCACTGTGCCTTTAACCGCGTCAAAATTTACACAAAACCTCAGGCGGTATTCACATTCATGAGGACTCACACTCCGTCCTCTCTATAGGCCTGGTTTTATATCTGCCTCTCGGTAAGAAAGCCCAATTCACAGAGAAGCCGGTGTCTGAGTTTGTGTCCACGTCTGTGCAGTGTGTAAACACCATATCGTGGGCGGAGCTTAAAGTGGGACAATTCGTTTTGTTTGCTTTTCCATCGCTTTTGGGTGGAAAGTCGAACCCGGCTCTTGTACTCACATGCAACAAGATTAACCCCTGGTTGTGAAAGTTATCAAGAGAGCAGAGGTCATGCGACATGACCTGTGTGTGTGTGTGTGTATGAAATTTCTTGACGTATCAATGAGAATGTTATGTCTAAATATAGTCTGAGTCATGCCTCAGGAAGCTGGTTCTTCACTAGCCTGACCGAAACGCTTTCCAAAACTGCGACGTGTGACACACCAGTGTGTGTTTTTTTTACTCTGAACTCAAGGTCACATGAGGTCACTTTGGACTTTGTGTCACTTATTGGAAAATGCAGTTAGGGTTGATTTGATTAGCGTGCACACACAAGCGAGCAGCGAGAGTCCGGTCACACTGAG
This sequence comes from Clarias gariepinus, assembly GCF_024256425.1. NCBI lineage: Eukaryota > Metazoa > Chordata > Actinopteri > Siluriformes > Clariidae > Clarias > Clarias gariepinus. The sequence continues at coordinate 985,494 of NC_071116.1, read as the reverse complement.
CGAGTCCTCGTGTGGAGGAAGGTTTTAAAACATCTGATCAAAGACGCACAATAACCGATCTGGACAGCTAAATCCAATCAATTTGACACACTTTCACATTAGCCACACGCGTACAGATAGAAAGATCCAGACTTGTGTGTGTGTGTGTGTGTGTAAGGTATTGATGAGTTTTCTGTATCACAGCTTTCTAATACTGTATGAATGCTTTCATTTTAATACTGTTATTGTTGCCATGGCAATAGTAGTGCGTTTAAAGGATGCTCAGTGTAAAAGAAAAAAAAACATGAACTTGTTAAAGTTTTTGGTAACCATTATGAAAGAAAGGAGTCTCCAGTATCAGAGCTTTCTCACACCCAGAGGTAAAGTTTTCCGACGTCTTTAAGACTGTGGAGTTTTGTAATAGAGTTTTATAAAAATATTTTTTTTTGTCTTATTAACTTGGAGATAAAAGCGAGGCTAGTGAGGGAACGAGTCTTCATAGCTGATATAATGTAAACTTGGTAACATTTTACTACACTGAGTAACTATAAACAGCTATATAAACAGCACTGTGTCTTTCTTTTATTACTGGTTGAAGAGGAATAAAGCATGTACAGTATGAATTCTGATGTAAAATGGAAAAAAGGATTAAATATTTGGTTCACATGAAAACGTTGCGAATCTATATTTCTACTAGAACCGTAATGAGATTTGGCTGTGTTTTGTAAAACAGACTTTTCTGTTAGTGAAAGTGTAAATCAGGAGAAAAGCAGGCGGTCAGAGAAGACTGTGACATTTACAGCAGCACCGTTGCTCTTAAACTGATCGCTACCTTCCATGGCGAAGATATTAAGTGCTCTATCGCGTTCACAGTTTAACACATGAACACACGTTATAGAGGCTCTTTTTTTCTGCACTGTAAAAGCACACAGGATTCTCAGCACTCGCTCATTTCTGTCTCAATCTTAAAGGTTCTCAGTGACCTTGCTGATCGATGGACATGAAGTGGTATGTGAATATCAGGAGATAACTACAGGGCCATGTGTGTGTGTGTGTGTGTGTGTGTGTGGGGGGGGGGGGTTAGCAGAGCTCATGTTCACTGCGTCCCACGATGTGATGATTTCTACTCAAAAGTCAAAGGAGTTAAAGGGTCTTTATTTTAGCGTTCTTTTACTGAACAAGCTTTTATTCCTTAAATTAAATAGTAGGACAAAAAAAAAAAACGTTCTTGCATGAGCTTCTGTTCTTTCAAAAAGCTGTAACATAAACTCTATAAATTATTTAGAGGTGAGGATTACTGTCGGATTGACAAAGTAATTTGTTTTTTTATCTTATTGTTATTTCAAATTCCTTTAAAAGCAAAAGTGAGTTTTAAGACTTTGTGGAATTATTATTATTATTATTATTATTATTATTGTTATTAGGCGTAGTAGTAGTGGTTGCTGTAATTATAGTTATTTTCATGGATTCAAGAGTAAAATTTTTGTTTTAATGTTTTTCAAAGTTTCATCATAAAAGTCACAGTTTAAATTTCTTCTTCATGAAATACACTTTATTTATGTTTCTTTTTACATTATTATTCATATGTATCATGCATAAAACAAGTCCACAGAACAACTGATGTACTTTAAACTTATAACACAATTTTTTGTGTTGTAAAAGTATATGATTAAGGTATTTGTATTATTTCTATCTATTGATGACTAGCATTAGTACACAAAATAGGTAAAGTTTAAAGCTAAAACTAATCTGCTGATCATTAATGTAATCAGTGATATTATTATTATTATTATTATTATTATTATTATTATTATTATTATTATTTGAGGTTAAAGCCCACGTACATGTCTGTGTGTCTTTCTATACAGCAGTACTGAACTCCCTGTTCGGTAATCGGAGAGTGAATCACAGATAAGAAATGGAAAAAGTAGATAAAAGGATAAAGATGAAGTTTTGTCTTAAAACCACTCCAGCGTTTTAAAATTCACTTATACCACTTCAGCGCTGTTATTTCAGCCAAAGTGAAAATATGAACTAATCCCAGTCAAAATATTCACTTTATCTTTTCTAATTAATATCTATTGGTGCAGGTGTTTGTTGACATTGAGACAGTAGCGCATTAGTAGATTATTTTACAGTAGATTATTAAATCCCACATATAACTGTTCATAACATCACTTTTACTCCACATTTAGATTCACTGATGGTGCAGATTAAACTTCAGGCAGAGATCTAAGGACTGCAGGAGATTCAGTAAAGTCTAGACAGATGGTTTTGTGTGATGCGACAAAATCAGACTGGACGGACAGACATTATTCTGAGGCTGGTTTCTGCTCCTCCGGTCTGTTCTGACCCAATGTACAAAAACCTTTATTTTATTTCTATAGATGGCGACTGAGGAGCAGATGTTACAGCTTTAATTAAACACTAAACAAGACGCTTGTGTGTAAACACACACACACACACACACACACACAGGACGGATAATGCATGAAATAAACATAAGAGAAACATAAGTACATGAGGAATGAATGATATAATGAAGGCGCGCGCGCGGGATCGCTGCTGCGACTCGGCGCTCGCGCTTTGTTATGCAAATCCCGTATGACGTCACGGCAAGATCAAAGCGGGGAGCGCGTGTCTGTACACAGTGTGTAGATATATATAAGTGCGCGCGCCCTGTCGGGCCGGTCAGAGCACGCATTCCGCTCAGAGAGACAGGGAGAGAGAGAGACACACACACACACACAGACACACACACAGAGACACACTCTCGCTCTCACACACAGACAGACAGATAGAGAGAGAGTGTGTGTGTGTGTGCTCCTGCGCGCAGTGCGGTGTTGCGGTGTATAAAGTGGAGTTCGGTGTTGTGGTCGGTGTCCCGGATGCGCCGCTCGGTTGGACCCCGGATTACCGCCAGTGGATTATAAAGGAAACTGTTTCTTCATTTCTCTCGTCTTTCTGCTCCTCAGTCACTCAGTCCCGGAGTCTCGCGCTGTCCCTCCCGCGCGCGCCCGCTGCTGCTGCTGCTCCAGGTGAGAATAAAGAGCATGGCTCTGTCACACACACACACACACACACACCGCCTCGTTATTACTGCTTATTACTGCTCTTACACACACATGAGTGTCCTGTACAGACTGAGACAGAGACCCGAGTCACCCGGCCGTGTCCCAATCCACCTCACACACACTCCACTCATTACTGCTCATCACACACACACACACACACACACACTGTATTAAATCTGAAGGTGTGTGTGTGTGTGTGTGTTAACTCTTCTTGGCTGTGTCCCAAACCACATCCGGTCTCTCATCTGTTTATTCCCACAAACACACCACCAGGTGGAATAAAGAACATTAATGAATAAACCCCACTCGTGTTGAGTCTGAACTCCGTGCACTCTCCCCATGTGTGTGTGTGTGTGTGTGTGTGTTTATCGCGCTATTTATACTCGGTGTGTAAAAAGGTGAGGATGAAAGTGAGCGGCCGCGTCCCAAACCACATCCGGCCTCAGGAGTCATTTATAGCGCGTTAGAGTCACACTCTCCTTCCCTCTGTGTGTGTGTGTGCTCTATAGTGCACTAGTTAGTGGTTTGAGTGTAAAGGCTGAGACTGACCCGAGCCTGGCCGCGTCCCAAACCGACATCCACTCAGAACTGGATCTAATACCGAGTCAGGGGTTTAGACTCATACTGTACTCTCTGTACATTATACACACCGAGTGTGTGTGTGTGTGTGTGTGTGTGTGTGTGAGAGAGAGAGAGTCATAAAACTGTATTATAATAACACATTGTAGACATTTGTTAAAAATAAATAAATAAGACAAAAAATAAACTGAGTTTTTTTAGACATATAGAACTGAAATATAGAAACTAATGTCCAGGTACATTTTATGAAAATGTTTTTAATGTGTTGTGTAGTGTATAGTGTGTGTGTGTGTAGTGTATAGTTTGTGTATATATATATATATATATATATATATATATATATATTATGTTATATTAAAAAAATATATAGATATATTAGTTATAAAATGTGGTGCATGTGTGTAAATATAAAACTGTACAAAACTTCTCTCTAGATGTGACGGGAATTTAGTCGTATTTACAGCTGAAGCTTCTCCTTTTGTTTTATTTGCACACACGAATTGAAAATGGATAAGAACCATACGTGTAGTGTGTGTGTGTGTGTGTGTGTGTGTGTGTATAAATATATCCTCAAGCTCATTGCGGCGTCCTGTAGATCTCTATAATAAGATGTAAGAATCTAGTGTAAAGTCCTACTGCAGTGAGTGTGTAGTGTGTGTGTAGTGTGTGTGTAGTGTGTGTGTGGTGCGTGTGTAGTGTGTGTATTCTGGTGGTGCTGGATGGAGGCTGCACACGGACCCCTGAGTCGTAATCACTGTGCTGCAGGAGAGACTGATTCACACACCGTACGAACTGTAAATACTGAACTGACTGAAAGAAGATCAGGGCCTGTTTCTTGGATTCGTACGCATCGCTTATACAACGTCTAGATCTTGTTTATAAATCCATCCCTGAATCTGTGTGTCGATGTGTGTTAAGCGCTTTTATCTGCCTGTGTAACCCCGGGTTAGAGACATGTCTCTGATTAATGTCTTTTGTAATAATATAAGACGAAGCAGTAGTGCAGACTCCAAACGTCCCCAAACCGGTTTCACACAGCACGCCGGTCCCAAAGAGTGTGTACGGAGTGTGTACGGAGTGTGTACGGAGTGTGTACGGAGTGTGTGCAGGGTGTAATGCCCAGATTATTACTGAGTGATTCGCCTTCCAGCTGTTTTTCCAGCATCATGAACGATGGATCTATAATGTGAATAAGAATTATAATATTTAATTATGAATATATGAACATCACAAGTGCAGCTAGGACATTATAAAAATATTGTTGTTTTTGTTGCCAAATTGTAATTTCATAATTAAATACAGATTTAATTTAAACCCAGGCTGAATCACAGATTAAACTAAATGTAAAAACTAGACAAATCAAAGAGTTTTTTTTGATTAAACAGAAAGTGTTTTATACAGTGTTATGGATAACAAATGAAAACAATGTAAAATGTGCTTAGATTTTAATGCAGATTTAAATACTGCAATGTGGAATTAGGTTTGATTTAAACGTCTCTCTCTCTCGCTCTCTTTTTTTTTACATTTCCTGGACAATACACGCCTAACGTTCCTCTCGGGATTGTCTCTGTGTCTCGACTTTATACTCACATCTTCATCTGATTATCTTTGAGAACCTGGACAGAGAAGATCTCTCTCTCTCTCTCTCTATCCCTCAGTGAAGTGTGTATCAGTTCATTACAGGTGCTGGGGTACGTGATCTGTGCTAGACATCAGTGGGAGGAGTTTAGATGTTAGAGTTTAGAGGAGATGAGATGAACACTGAGTGTTTAGGATGAGCAGTGCCGTGTGAACCTGATTGTACGAACTCTTTCCTCATCATTCAGACACCTAAACGTCGCTCTTTTCTCTTTTTCAGCAGAGAGAGGAACAGAGACAGACGGGAGGCGTCCGTGTCATGGCCTCAGGCCTGTGATCGCCCGCGCGAGCTTCCTGCCCCGAGACGCACCGAACCAATCAGGATGAAGAGCGGGATTGTGTCGTATCCGCTGTGCGCCGTCACGCTGTTCATGCTGGCTCTGACGCAGCACTGCGGCGCCATCCGATGGCTGTGAGTGTCTCCACTTCCTCTTTAACGAATAGTAATCACAATTACACAGTCCTGATCAGGAGGAGGGCGCCTACGCAGGCAGCATCGTTGGGGTGACGAGTGTGACGCTCCTGATTTTGGACGCTCGTCTCATATCCATATTCGGTTCAGACAAATTTTCTCACACATTTAAAACTCAATTTCCTAATTTTCTTTTGATTCTGTGACGCTGCTTGGCGACAGTGAGGCTTGTTAAAATCACTATACAAATAAAACAGAACTGAATTAAACTGAATGTGATTCTGTTCATCACACGAGAACGGAGTGGCTGGAAAACTCTAAATCATGTGCACAGAATTCAAGGTCCTTGTTGCCATGGTGATACCAACATGGGTGTGTCTTTGGTACCTTTAGTAACTCATATACATGTGGAGGTGCACATGGTACCGTTAGAGTAAAGCTCTTTATGCTCTACATGAAATACTTTAGAAACACAAAATGTCCCCCAAAGTGTCCCACAGCAGCAACAAAGTGCAGGACCGGTTAGTCCCTTTATTCCTGAGTGTGTACAGTAGTTCCAGTTAGGTCAGAATAAACTGACACGACTCGGGTTAGAAGCTAAACACTCAAGTCACGTTCAATTTATTAATAATAATAATAATAATATACATGAATGAATACACATTAAAAACTCTGCACCAGCGTGTTGTTCCTTTACTGTGCCGTTTGTAATCGACCAAATCAAATACACAATTAAAGGGGGCGGGGCATAAACAGTGAAAAACTATAACTAACACTAACGCAAATCCTGAGCGATAAACCACCGCGAAGTCTCCAGTTTACAGCGTTTAGAGCAATTACTTACACACGCTATTGTGATTATATCATCAGTTACTAAAATGTTTTTATAATTATATTTGTGTTTATTTATATTATATCCAATGATTTATTATTCATATTTCAGCAAAGACAAAGTCTGATGTGATTTTTGTTTTTTTTTAATGTGTTGCAAGTTGATGAGATTTAACTTTGTGTAAATAAAGACTTAAACATCTGGAAACCATGTGATCCCAGTAATTTGATTTATAATGATTTATAAAAGCAAAACAAAGTGAAAATCCGTGAAGCGTAATGTAAAGTGGAATGTTTGTGACATGACGGGCGTCGGCCTGCTGCAGCGCTGAGCACAATACGAACCACATGCTGCCCTAAACACCTGTGAGTGTAACCGTGTGTGTGTGTGTGTGTGTGTGTGTGTGTGGTTGGGAGAACGGAGAGGGGGTGTCTATAGGTCACAGCTTATCATGGGGCAGAAAGCAGCGGCCCCTCTCTCCTAATCCGAAACAGGCGAAAGGTGTGTGTGGAACAGCCTGGTTCTCACGAACACTGCACAGTGTGTGTGTGTGTGTGTGTGTGTGTGTGTGACAAAGACACGGGGTATAAAACAAAAGCAACCATAGATAATGTAATTTATCCCAGTCTTAAGGGCAGTGCGGCGCTGTGTGTGTCTTTGTGCTGCTCTTTAAATAAAATTAATTTTATAATTTTTTTTTTCAAAATGTTACGTTTTTTAACGATTCCGCGAACACAGCCCTAATTGTTCACGATATAATTAGCGTTTTTCTGAGCGTTCCAGCCATTTTACCGTCATGCTCTTAACCAGTGAGAATAATAAAAGGCCTGTGGAGGGTTAACGCGTTGGAAGCGGCGCACATGTGGATGAATTGAAACCTCTGGCACGGTCTCGCTACCACTCCGCCAGATCCGCTGGGAGAAAGCCCTTCTTTCCACTGGCAATCAGAATCCAATCCTCTTCCTGCCAGATCTCTCTGCTAACGAGGCCAAAAAATTCCCGTTATTATCCCGTGTGCCGGTGACGCCACGTCCTCCTCCTTCCTGCACTTTATCATGTCTCTCATGCGTGACCCGGAGACGTACCAAAAGCGGCTCGAGTTCCGTGTCACAATTGTGTAGCTGGTAAATCACATCTGGAGCACGTTAACGTGACGAGATGCACGAAAACAAATTAGTGTTTCAAACCTTTATGAGAAACTTATTACCCAGCCGGCTCCGCTTTAACCCCTTCAGAACCGCCCGTGAGAGCGCTGCACACTGGACGGGACACCTGCGTTAATCCACCACATGTTACTGAAGAAGAAATCCTGCTCAGAGAGAAAAGCTATAATTACTGTAACATAACACATGATCAGTTATCGGCCGATCAGTGGCTTCATTTGAGCAAATTTAATGAAAGAAAAGTGAAACTGTACTTTTTTTTTTTTTTTACTTAAAAGTTAAATCTTTAAATCTTGTTTGTTAGATTCGGAAAATAGAATTAAAATATGATGATGATGATAAGAACAAAATATAAAGAACTTAACGATTAACCAGAGTAATAAGTAATATGTTTTAATTACTTTCATCCACTGCAAATTAATTATATGTGGTTTAATATAAAATAATATAAATGGATATAATTTATATAAATGAATCAATTTATATTAATTTTTTTCTTTTTAAATGTCTGTTTTTTTTCATAAATGTAAATTTTTTTTTTTTTTTGCATAATTTCACTGAACATTGTATTTAATTATTGCACTTTTATTAATTTAAATGAACTACCTGTAATTTAATAAATATATACAGTATGGTTTAAACATGGTGTATATGCATTAACTCGCAGTTTACTCTTGTGTTTTTCCCTTGTGGGTGTGTGTGTGTGTGTGTATCAGGGCTTTGTCGGAGACACAGGAGCACATTAACAGGACGCAGCAGTGTAAGACGCTCCCCGGCCTGGTGAACTCGCAGTCTCAGCTCTGCCGCACTCACCTGGAGCTCATGCAGGTCATCGTCCAGGCCGCGCGAGAGGTCAAAAAGACCTGCCAGAAGACCTTCGCCGACATGCGCTGGAACTGCTCGTCCATCGACGCTCCCAAATACCTCCCGGACCTGGAGAGAGGTCAGAGTCTCAGAGTTCATCAGAAATCCTCACACACACACACACACACACACACACACGGGTTTACTTACAGTGACGATTGAGGGAAACGATCCCCCTGAAACACGACTTCCTGAGCGGAAACGGTTGTTAAATTAAGCTTAAATTAAGAGTGTGTGTGTGTGCGTGTGGGTGTGTGTGTGTGTGCAGATCATTAAAATGACACAAGTGACAGTGTGTTCATAAATAAGGAGTGTTATGGTCTGTTTCTTCATTTCTGTGTAAGTTTTTGTCCTCATTCTGTCTAAGCCAGTGGACTGTGCCTTAATTCCTGTAATTATTAAGCGATGAATAAAATACTGTGTGTGTGTGTGTGTGTGTGTGTGTGTGTGGAGGATTTTCCATTTCCCCTCTAAAAAAAAAAAAGCTTTACGTCTGACACTGGAGACTCCTTCTGTCCACGTTACATTAATGATCAAAGATCACACGTGCTTGTTTATGTGGTTCGTGCTCTTTACGCATGAATAGAAACCACAACGCATCAGAACGAGGACATTAATATAAACCTGGTGTTAAAAAGAATTAACATGGATTTCCGACTTTTGAGGGACGTCCTAACGGTCTTAATTATTGACGGTACAGTGTTTATGAGGACGCGACTGATACAGCGCTGGTTTATTGCTGGTTTATCGCTGGTTTAATGGCTGCCCACTGGGCATTTAACACCCACTCACGCTCAGAGTGAGAATTCCTCTCGTCCTCCACTACACCATTAAACACTCCTCGTCTTTCTCAAAAGGTTCTGAGCTCCGTTTGATGAAGCTGTTTTCCCTGGGTTTTGCCGTGACGCTGAACAATAGCGTCCTTTCTGCTCTAACTTGGCTCATATCCCACCCCGAGTCCTTTCGTGCCCGCTTTTAAGAGTTTTCTCTTCCTAGTTTGTTTGTTCGAGGTCTTTATCAGGTTGTTTATGTCTCCGTCATGTTCTGCCCTCCGGTACTGATGGCACTTCGGCACAAACACCCTGACGTCAGCTGACTCCTGCCCCTTCTGTACCATATTATTGTGATATATATTGTGATATATGAATCATGTGTTTTTTATCACTAGTGTAGCTCAATTTCTTTATTATATTAGCATGCTAGTTTCACAATTATAGCCATTGGAAGTCATCGACCATTTGTATTACTCTTAGTACAGTTAGTACGTAGTGAACTAAAAGGTTTTCCTTGCATTGTACAATGATCTATCTATCTGCTTTAATTTTATAATTAAATGTGTGTGTGTCTGCTTTCTGTGCTCAATCCCAGCGTGGTCTCAGTGTTAGTCACACCGAATTTAGACGAAGCTGCAAGATGACACGGACGTTTCTCTGATTCGTCATGTCGCGAGCTTGTGTTAGACAGAAGCTTTTCATCGAGCTCCAGGAGTGAAAATGCTGATGTTTTTTTATGCTGGTCCACATTCCACTTCATTTTATTTTTTAATCCATAAGCGTTCTACTTCCTGTGGGGTGTGTAAGAGAATTCACTCGGTTGTCTCGAGTTTAAACTCTGGAAGTTCACGTCTGTACGCTGCTTTGTGTGTCTGTCAGGAACGAGGGAGTCTGCGTTCGTGCACGCCCTCTCCGCCGCCGCGATCAGCCACACCATCGCTCGGGCGTGCAGCAACGGAGACCTGAGGCTTTGTACGTGCGGACCCATACCGGGCGATGCCCTCGAGCCCGGGCACAGGTGGGGAGGCTGCGCCGACAACCTCCACTACGGCCTCAGCATGGGATCCAAGTTCTCGGACGCTGCCATGAAGATGAAGAAGAAAACCGGGTTACACCCAAATAAACTGATGCACCTGCACAACAGTGAAGTGGGACGACAGGTAACAACACCTGACCAGCACATGACCACTTACACCAAACCTCACCTGTTATACTCAACAACATACACTCGTACTTCACCTCCTCCCTTTCCATCCTTTCCCTGAGTAACCCTCCTCCCTGTCTCCCCTCAGGCCCTGAAGGACGCAATGGTGATGAAGTGTAAGTGTCACGGCGTCTCAGGCTCCTGCTCCATCCGCACCTGCTGGCGAGGGCTACAGGACCTGAAGGAAATCGCTCAGGATCTGAAGACGAAGTACCTATCGGCCATCAGGGTGAAGCACCATCCCACAGGGACACGCAAACAGCTCGTCCCCAAGGACATCGACGTGAGACCGGTGCGAGAGAACGAGCTGGTGTACCTGCAGAGCTCGCCCGACTTCTGCACCAAGAACGAAAAGATGGGATCCATCGGCACCCAGGACAGGTGAGGCGCCTCGTGGAAGCGGCTTTGTCGAGGAGAGAACGGACGGGTGGTGGGGAAGCGGAGCAAAAGAGAGTTGTTTAATCTTGAGATAAAGTGAAAACAGGCTGATTAGCACTGGGGATGTTTTTAACTTTTTGGGTGTGTGTGTAAACATACGGTTTTAATTTGAGTATGAAAAATAATCCTGTGTCCTGGAACTTTCTCTGCATTTTTCTACACTCGGAGGGTTTCCTTTTAGCCGCGGTGGAAATGATTCCTGTAACCTGGATGTCCAGCTGTCAGACTTCACGTGTTAGCATTAGCGCTTGGTCTGCACGTGCCTCCGACATGGCTGCAGTGACTGTGGCCTCTCAGTGTGTGTGTGTGCGTGTGTGTGTGTGTGAGTAATGCGGCTATTTGGGGAGCCAAAAGCTTTGTGCTGATATCAGTCCTCAGAGGAAACGGCTGGCTGAGATTAAGGCGACTAACACACATGGCGCACGCTGCCAGATCCTCCCCGGAGCCGGTCCAGAGGCGTGCGAATCAGATGCAGACGAGTTACGTTCATTACTGCTTTCATACGCGCGTCCTGAAACCTTCCTGTTCCTTCCTTCACCGCTCGGCCCTGCTGAGACACTTCCCTGAACACCGAGTCGCTTTTAGAAACTAAAACCGAGCCAGACCCATAAAGGTTTAAAGGTTCAGAGTGGATTCTTTATTTTTATTTTTTTTTAAGTATGGTTCCTCTCTGCTTTTCAGCTTGGCACAGTAAAGTTAAACGAGATGAACATCATGAGGATTTTGTAGCGGCTCGGTGGAGGTCAGAAGGTCTCACTGCACAGCCGAACCACAAAAACCTGGCACGTTGCTGCTGACGCTTCAGTGAATATTTATATTTAAAGAATATTTTCTTCAGGCCCTGAGTGTCTCTGAATCCAGCCGACTGCAGGAAGGGGACGGAGCCTGCCACGTGTGTTTGTTTAGGGGTTGTTGTTTTTTTTTAGAGAGAGATTTGAACCGTTAATCTGATCCAAAGCACAGAGCTGTAGAACTGTAGCAGTGCCATGAGGTCTGGACCAACAGAAAGAAAGTTTCTTCCTGTTCTCCATTTCCCTTCCTGTTCCACATGTTCCTCCATGTTCCAGAGTTTCTCTGAGTTCATCCATGTTCTACGTGTTCCCAGTTTTTCTGTTTGATCATTCATTTGCTCCAACGTGTCTCTCAATGTACTACATGTTCTTCCATGTTCTCCGTGTCCCTCCACATTTTTCATGTTCCTCCACATTCCTGGTGTCCTGACACATGCTCGGTGTCCCTCCTTGCTCTCCTGTCCCGTGTTTTCTGTGTTCTTCATGTTCTCAATGGCATAAATACAGATACATGCACAATACTCACAATGACACATTCACTCACCATCAAAAGCATGATTACACAACACACACAACTATACAACATGCACAACTACACAAACAAACAGACTATACTAAGCCAACCAACTTCAGAAAAACACCCTGAATACACAATACATGTCAGCTACACAAACCTACACCATACACAAACGATGGAACGACACCATGTACATGATATTATACTCACAAAGCAATAAAAAACTACACACACACACAAACATTTGTGCACACTTTCAACTGTCTCCTGACTGATAAGTTCTGTGTCCTCGTGTATATTTAGTCGCGTGCTCTCAGTCACATGGTGGTCCTTTCGTAACCGTTAGCGTCGTGGACAGTGTGGCGCGTGACGGTGCGGCGTGTGACGGCGCGGCTGTGAGGGTGGTCTCATGAGAACAGAGACATTTGAAACCCATTAAGCCCCTGATTACACACTGAAACACACTCTGCCCCCTCGCCTCCATCCTTCGTCCTCTAATTTCCTCTGTGTGTTGTTGCGGAGCTTCTTATCTCAGCCGACTTCGGATAAACTTAGCGCCGGTGTTGCTTCAGCTCCGGAGATTGAGTGACGAGCTGAAGTGCGCACTTATCTCATCTCTTCCTGACTAGCGAATGCGCTCAGTCATTCGTGTCCCATCTTTAGCACAAGAAGAGTGTTTAAAGCTAAGCCTGAAAAACATCCCGAGGCTTAGCGCTGATCAGTATCTCTGGAGAGAAACAGAAACCTACAGGCCCACAGGAACAGAGGAGATCTTAGCAAGAATTGCATTTGTTAATTACAGCTAGCGTGGGAGTTGCGCATAGAATGCCTAGCTAATATGCTAATTTGCAGCTTGTGTAAGAGATTAGCGATCTGCACAAACAAACACACGCTGATAAAATCCTGAATGAAGGAACAGCATGCTAAACACCTTTACTCCGCGTTGCTCATAGACGATTTCTCAGCGCTAAAGCTAACACGTGAACACTGTACGACTTGAACAAGTACCTTTTTGTGTGTGCGCTTAATACATTCTGGCTTCTGTTCCAGTCGGGACAGTAACTAGCCATGTGACAGCACTTTTAGCTTCGGTAATAGCTGTCCCAGTTTTAAATAACAACATTCCTCACCTCCCTCGCGCTCCGTCTCTCTTTCAGCACCCAGGCCATTAATGGCACACAATTATAAAACAATGCACTCGCGGCGAGGGGCTCGAGAGGGTGATTTATGACACTGCTATTCTCCGCTCACTGTAGCTGCCTCGGGCTTTAGCGTAAATGAAAAGGCCGAGTACGGAACGCGGTCCCGCTGGACTCGTTCCCTTGGACAGCGAATCAAATGTCTCCCAAAGTTAGTGGAGGTTCGGTGTCAAGGATTTCATTTTACAACAACCAGTTAAGAGGGAGGAGAAGGAGGAGGAGGAGCAGCTCATTCAGTCACTGGAAGTGAATTTTACTCTGTAAAATGTCCTGCACATGTGGATTCTAGGCACAATGCTAGTTTACAATTAGTTTTATTTTATTTTTCTCTTAAATCGCTAAACCACTTTCTGTAAATTAGCATGCTAGGTAGTTAGCGGTTAGAGTGAAAACATACTCCATTTTGTCTTGGCTTTATTGTAATCATTATAATATAAACAAACCTTCTAATATCTCCAGAATACAGTAGGTTAGCTAGCAGAGTGCTAAATACGGTTAGCTATAGTGAGGTTCAGAGCAAACATTAATTAATTAATATATTCCATCGTTAAATTAATTCTAGCTTATAAACTTCACCGCGCGCTTCAGGTCTATTAAAACCTCTAAAACCTCTGAAGCTACATGCTAATGCTAGCAGACGTTAGATAAAATCTACGATAAACTTTCCCGAGGTCTAAATAGCTGTATGATGTCACAGCTGACCACCGTAACCCGAGCTGGCTTATTATTTCCACCGGCTCTTTAGTGAGGCGATGTGTAACTTGGGTCGCAGCCCGGCGCTCTCGTGATGATGATGATGATGATGTCATGGTTCTGCTCCTCTCACGAGCTGTAGATGATGGAAACGCTGAGCGTTTTGTCGACCGTTACAGGATTTGGCCTGATGCTCGGACAGAAACTTGGCCCCAAGTGATGGTTTTTCGAGTCTGTGTGTTTCAGCAGCGTGTGGCGGCGATGTCTAACGCCTCTTCTCTCTCTGTGTCACAGGCAGTGCAACAAGACATCGAGCGGGAGCGACAGCTGCGACCTGATGTGCTGCGGCCGAGGCTACAATCCCTACACGGAGAAGGTGATGGAGCGCTGCCACTGCAAGTACCACTGGTGCTGCTACGTCACCTGCAAGAAGTGTGAGAGGACTGTGGAGAGATACGTGTGTAAATGAGTCGCGCGCATGTGCGTGCACTCACACACACACACACACACACACACATGTTCGCTAACGGTCCAAGCTGTGGGATTCTAGCGCTCGTAGATGTGTAACACTTACAGCTTTGTGTATTTGGGAGCTCTGCTGCGGCGTCTTTAACCAGAAGCACTACGTTACGTATGTTCGTCTCAAGATTTAGATTTTTTTTGTCTTTGAGACTGGACTATTTTTCTTTTACAACAAAAGGCATATTTATCACATCATATCTGGAGGTTTATTCATTTATAATACTCAAGCAGAAATGTTTCTTTTGTTAATATGGACTGGACTACTTTACAAACTTTTCTCTTATATCAGGAGATCAAGAGTTTATTTTCCTATATGATATTCTAAAAGAAAAGTTTTATTTTTGTTTTTTTTTTGTATAAATAATGCAAAAAGTATTTTTCACAATCATCAAAAAAATCCTAAAGAGAACTCTGTAATTTTTTTTTTTTATTATCTAGAGTTTATTTTCTTGTATAAGACTCACAGAAAAGTGTGTAACGTTTATTTCTTAGTTTCGATGTTTTTTCACAGCGACGGGCCGATCTACAGAGTTTTCAAGTAAAGCGCATCTACGACCCGGACAATAAAGTTTTATTTGTGTGTACAGTACTCAAGGAAAAAATATTCTTTGGTATAAAAAATTGCAACCAAACCAAACCTGGGACTATTTTCCAGCTGTAATAAGGAAAATTGTGTATTTTTTGTTTTTAAATAAATCCTGTAAAAGCATATTTTATATTTGAACATGGAGAGTTTACCCGGCTTCCCTGTGTAACGGAGCCTTCTCACTCGACCTGGATCTCTCTTCTGGAAATGGACACGCTTCAACTGGATTCCAGTTTTGATTTCTGGGAAATTAGCACGCTTTGGGAGACGCTGCTTTGTGTTTTTTTTATTTTATTTTTGCAAGAACGCGAGTGTTTAATGGACGAAGGAGAAAGACTGAACCAGACGTGAACTTGCAGAATGGCTTCTGTGTCTCGGTCTGAATAATCCACAAATATGATTCTAACGGGAGAAAATATCCGCATTTATATTTTTATCCTCAGCAGGATGGTCGCGATTTATTCCTAGATTTGAATCCAGCGTGCGGAAACCCTGCGATCAGCACCACATCATGAACCACTTATCTGTGGATGTACATACTGTCTTTTTTGTATGCTGAATTAAAAAAAAAAAAAGAAATATTTATAGAGTAATTAAAGATTGTTTACCAGAACTTTACCAAGTTTTGCTTTTCTTCTTGTATTTGCAGAGTGTTGTTTTAGCTCGGGAATGATTGAGGACGTCGTGGTGGGTTGCAGGTTTAAACGTTCAGCATTGCTGTAATCAATTTAAGTTGCCTCTCTTGAACAAATACAATTCATCACAATTTGGCCTGATGCTAGAATAAATCAGCTGAAGCTTTGCTACGAGGCCAGGGAGCGGCGCTTACGATGCTAACAACCCTGGGAAAGTGTTTAGGAACTCAGTGGGAATAAGTTTCACAAAAACCCTTCCTGTGCTCTTGGTGTTGGATGCCTGTGTGTGTTCTGTATGCGTACGCTTCCTCGGATACACCTTTAGGAATAGCGGCCCAGAGTTCTCTGCTCCGGTTTCTCTGCGGCAAACTCTCAGGGGAAATAAACGAGCTTAAACAAAACCAGGTGGGAGATGTAAGATTTCTAATTGAGCAACGGATAATAAATTAACAGACAAATAAAGACTGAAGTTCCAGGTGCAAAGTTAATACAGGATTGCATTTCTTTTACATGTTTTTAAATCATTTGGGGTCTTTATTTATTTTTGATGGCGGCTAAACCGCGGACAAACCTGACTGCTAGCATGAGCGCTCGAATAATCTGAAGAACCTCTGTGTTAAAATGGATCTCGCTCCATAGTGGAGAATCAGAGCCGTGCACGGACTTGTATACGAACCGCGGTCTCGATGTTGTACCACATGACCTTATACACACACACGCACACGCACACACACCTGAAGCTCTGCTAGTCTACTTTTTTTTAAGGGGAAAAAATTACACTAATGTTTAGTGTGGCTTATAAATTGACACAAAGGCACATTTGTAGTGAGAAGTAATATTCATATTTATAATTCATATTTATGACATAAATGAGCAATCGTTAATGTTGCAGCACACTCACACTGTACACTCACACACTGCACCTTAATAAGATTAAAGTTTTACACTAAATTGCATTTACGTTTTGCTCTGGGTTTTGGCTACACGAGGCGAACACATGTCAAAATCTGTGGGAGCGAGACCGCTGCCAGGAAACACACTAACATCACACGAGAGCGCTCGGGGAGACCCCGCGTTAACCTGAACGCAATTATGATTACGTTAGCAATTTGGGAGTTTTTACGGTTTCGGTTTGTTTACAGCTGTCTGTCACGCTTCACAGAAACAAGTGTAGAGACGAGCTCGCGTGATTAGTATGGGTTTGTTTCCAAAAAGGATTTTGATGATCAAAATGTACCATGCTACATCATACACAGGTTGTACGTCCGCTACGGCCTGTTAAACACGTCCTGGAGAGCCAATGACAATGCTGGTGCTGCTGAACACGATTACACATCGCAACATGGGAATGAAGCGACGTCACAGCTCAATCACGTCGACCTGAATCTAACTCTTTAAGAAACTCAACATGGAAAGTTAGACCTGGATCAATGGTAGATGAGGAATCCAGAGAATCCAGATGAGGTGGAGTTTATGTTAAAGGAGGTTCAAGGGGGTTTAAATTGGGTATGGAAAGGTCTATGGTTGGTAGGATTGTAAAAAAAAAAAAAAAAAAGTTTGCTTTTATTTTTATTTTTTTGGAAAGTTTGGCACCAGATAAGGGGGATTGGAGCAGCTTAGTGGTTAAGACATCATGCACTGTTGGGCCCTTAAGCAAGGCCCTTAACCCTCAATTGCTCAAATGTAAAAAAAAAAAAAAAAAAAAGAGAGAAATAAAATGCCAAATGCTTAAATGTAAATAAGGATGAATCCACATCACATTAATATAACTGAAAATAACAGCTAGAAAAATCTAATCAAGCCAACCTGTACAGTAGGTGATGGAACCACTGGTTTAAACAGATAAACTCAGGCAGAGTTTTAACAAAGGATTGAAAAGGTTCTGTATGATTTTTGTATGTCTGAGTGCATTCAAAGGGGATTTGTTAAGTTTGGAAGTGTTGATTAGTTGTAAATGACACCGATTGGAAAAGTTCAAGGGCGAATGAGATGTAATAAATGTCAAATCTATTATGGCCCAAAAATAACTGAAAAAAAAAAAAAACAAGATGCAGGAAACGTCAGACCCAACTAAACTGTAGAGAATGAAACCAAGCAGAAGTTTGAATGAGCTTCTTGGACAGCCTTCACAGACGTTTGGCAAAGATTTGAGGTAAATGAGAAGGACACAATCCGAATAATTTACAGTCCAAATAGAACTCAAAAAAAAAAATAGGAGCTCTGAACCAGACTGAACTGGAGATAATGAGATCAATGATTCCTTTCCAACATCTAGGTCAAGTAGAGTTTTGAATAAAGTTTGGGGTAATTTGGGGAAAAAAAACAGCTGGTTTGTCACGGTCTCAGGAGGTTTTAAATGGTTTAGGTGGAGATTGGAAGGGTTTTAGGTATTAGTGAATGACTAAATGTTTTGGGGCAGATTAGGAAAGTTCTTGGGGCAGATAACAAGAAATGAAGTCAGATCCAGTCCAGGTAACACTCTGTCTAAGAAACTTCAAACCTAATTAGGAGAACCAGCTAACCCCTAGATAATGAAACCAGATGTTTGATTTTAACAGGTAGATCATGTGGAGATTGAGGTCTGAGATCTTCTGCAGGTTTGCGATGAGATTTTGGTGGCAGATATTAAAGAGATGTGGGCAAAGAGAAATCAGAGAGATACAATCCAACTACAATCTCTTAGGGAAATTCACACCCAGCTAAACCACGGCTGATTCAACAGTGTGTTCCGACAGCATTGTAATTAGCACCAAGTCTGAGTCCCTTTAATTAGATCTGTCCTTTCTGGGTGATGGAAACATGCTAGGTTCTGGTCAGTAATAAAATAGTGACCTTTCGCTCATGATGTCACAAGCACGATAAGAAAGGAACGTGTCGAGGGTCAGGATGGTCAGGTATGTAGACAGAAACTGTGTGTGTGTGTGTGTGTGTGTGTCTTTGTGACTGAGGCAGGTACAATGATGAAAAAGAATCTCAGAACTCAGGCTGTCAACATGCTCAAGGTGGCATTACAGCCATTATTAGAGGAAAGCAGGTGGAGAGTTATAGAGAATAGGGATGTTTTGGAGGAGGTTAACAGGGGAGTGTTTTTTTTTTTTAGGGTGATCTATTGATTTAGTTTGAAGATCATTAATGTTGTTAGAATTTGGGCACTGAGGTGGTTTCATGGGCTTTAAAGTGAGCGTGCTGGTCTAAGCAGTCTTCAAGGAATTCATATTTCATCTGAGGGCTTTCAGTGGGCCATGAATGAGTTCTGAAGAGTCACAGGGTGGTCTCAGGGTCATTTGATGATGATGATGAAGAGGATCTGGGGGTCTGCTTGGTGTTTTTTTTTTAGGTTTTAGAGTTTGATGGGATTGTGTTGAAGATTTACACGGAATTATGGATCGGAAAGTTTGGTATGGAAATTTATATACAGTTTGATCTAACCCATTTGAACATTTTTTTTTTTTAGAGCTAGTGGAGATGTTTTTGTTTGGGGATTTAGGTACAGTTTGGGGAGACTGGTATGTACTTTGGATATGTGTATTGCGAATTCAATTTGTGGATTTTTAGATTATTCAAAAGGCTACAATTCAGTTTTGGAGAACTTTGGAAGTTTGGAGGACGTCTCTAGGCTTTAATCTCATCCAGGTGAATTTGGATGGTTGGTGCTTTAGGGTAGTTTCAGGGTATAGATAAGTTTTTATTATGTTTCTGTGGTGGTTTGACGAGGGGCCGTCGTCCCTGTTGTCGTTCCATCATCTGCTTTCAACAGCAGCGTGGCTCTAACTGAGAGAAGGCATGACTTTGTGTCTATTAACAGAGCACTGGATTAGAGCGTTACCCGAGGCTGTGCAATGTCTCTCTCTCTCTATTTATCTCTCTCTCTGTCTTTCGTGTCTTTCCTCTGTAACATGCTCTCGTCTGGGCTTTAAATACGCTCAGCTGATTGATGCGTTTTCCAAAGTTTTAGCTCACAGACGTTCCTGATAATTTGTCGGCTTGAGCACAAGATACTTTTAGACTTTAATGAAAATATGTTCCTCTGTCCTTTCCGTTCTTGTTTTCTCTCATCACAGAGGCCCTGCTGTGTGTCGAATATCCTCGGCCCATCTGTCTTTGTGATTTATACGTTTGCCATGTTGCCGCTTCTGCTGGTGTCGGCAAATCGGCAAATCGGCAAATCGGTGGTGTGAACGGTAGCTTTATTAAACGCCCTGATTTAAAATGTCTTGCAGAGATCATAGGAATTAGAATAATTACAGGGGTTATAGAAATAAATGAACACTGTCACTCGTGCTTTTAACTGAATATTTGGTCAGGTCTACTTCAGTTTCATTTTTCAAACATGTTAGTAATCAGGTCAGTTTTCAACATTTTCATTAAGGCAAAAGAAATTAATAAATAAACAGAAGGCACGGTGTTGAAATGCACTACAGCACAGAAATAGAATAAGTAATGAATACTGTATTATGTATTTTGTGTGTGTGTGTGTGTGTGTGTGTGTGTGTGTGTATGAACAGTGGTTTTCTTTGATGTTGAAATATAAAGATGAAGTAAATTTGTGTGGATTTAGTTTGAAATGTAGAATCTCTGGTTTCTCCTGTGCTTACTCGTTAGATTTGTCACTCCTTTTAATTCGAGCCGAAGCACTTTTGAACTCGTTCTGTTTGTTGCTTTGTTGGGTTTTGGGTCTTTTTGATCAGCATGTAGTGTGTTTACAGAATTGTCGAACATAACTCGAAACAATTAGTGTCTCAGTGTCTCCGCACACGGCTAGTCTGCTAGCAGCTTGAAAAATCTACTCATTTGTTTCAAAGAGAATTTTAAAACCTCATTAAGTCAAATCAGAGATAAAAACAGCTGTTTTGTCTCCTTGCTCGCCTTCTTGCTCGCCATTCAGTTAGTCACTGAATCTAACTAGTGAAATTTCTGACCCAGAGCCCCTGATTGGATTGACCTCATTTTGACCTTTTCCTGAAAAGGCAGGACTGAAAGAGAATGAGCAGTGTCGAAACTCAGCGTGAACTCGGCCCCCAGCTCCGCATCCCGCCCGAAAACCTCAAAGGCTCCGAAACGGAAGCGGAGCAGTGAGTTAATGGGGACCGGATGACTCTAAAACCCGGGGATCAGCCTTTGTTACGCTCACTGATGTGCCTTTGGAGTAATGTTACAAAAGAGAAGGCTGGTCGTTTCCCATCTTTGAGGCGGGACTAATTACTGTGGAGGGGCGTGTCAAAGATGTCACAGTAGACGTCAATCTCATATCACGTGACTCGCGCTTGAGAGAGAGGTTAGGTCTACCTGAATAATTACAATATTATAACTACAAATGTACAGTTGTTCTAATAAATGAATATCTGCAACATGATATTTACAACAAAGTAAATGAAACAAAAATTGTGAAATTTTGTATAATTCTCATTTGTAAAAATGATCTGCACAGAATTATTATGATTATTCAGGAATAACACACTACAGGTCGTGCTCTTATAGGAAAATAATCCACACTATCACAGTGTGACACGTTATCAGTTATCACAGTAATCAGTTTTACATTACATCACACTATTTATCTATTAGTAGTTCCATTAAATGTCCTTAGTTCCTGTTTTCACTTACGTTATAGCAGCTTTAAACACGTGTTTCTTCACCAGCCTCGCTTTGTCAGATTGTCATGTTCATGAGAAACCACGGAGAAGTGTAAACTCCTCTGTCCTGAAGATGTGCACTTCACTTCTGAAACTGAAGACTCCTTCCATAAACATTACTTTTATAGAAAACATATGCGTACACATTTGCGACTCTACTGTTACTATAGAAACGATAATGTATTAGATGGAGTGTGTTCAGGAAATAACTGTAGATAATAAATTTGGACAACATTAAATGTAACTATAAATGGATACCAAGTAACACGTCCTTGATTAAATGAAACGTAACCATTTTTAAAACTTCTCCCTCACTCCCTCACTCATCGTCTATAGTGCTTTATCCTAAATACAGGGTCACGGGGGCCTGGAGCCTATGCCAGGAGACTCAGGGCATGAGCTGGGGTACACCCTGGACAGGGCGCCAATCCATCGCAGGACATAAAATACTTCTGGGTGTATTTCAATTAAATATCCAACATGTAGAGACACTGCTTTATCTTTAAGTTTCAAAGTCTCGTTCTGACCCTGGAACCAGACACGGGGGTTAGACCGGAGCGACAGGGAGCATAAACACCACACCGGGGTGTTGCTTTTTGTGCTTGCTCTGAGTTTGGCGCTCATTGTGACCGGAGACAAAGGAACCTGACTGCAGCGCCATAAAGCCATTGTGATGCACTGACCCGCACAGCAAACGGACTTTTCACCCGCACGTCCCTCCAGTGTCTTCAGTAAAATACCCAGGAGTAGTGTGTAGTGCAGTTAACCACTGTTTTGTGATCGGTGTAGCTGTTCATGTTGCCATGACGACTGACACAAAGCGAGCAGCATCCCTGAACATTATGTCACCCTGGGGTTCTATAGCCACCTACTTTTTTTTCTCTTTTCATTCAAATTTATATTGAAAAAAAACTGAAAAAAAAAATGGAATAAAGGGGACAGAGTTTGAAAATTAATAAAACAAGTAACTATAACATTTAAACAAAAACAATTACTCTAATGTAATTGGAGAAAACTTTATAGTGTGTGATTTGTAACAGTGGATGTAGCTAGCAAAACATTACCCTGTAACGCCTTGATTTTAGCCTGCTCAGTAGTTTGTTAGATAATCAGCCAATCAGCAGCTATTTCTCAGACTATGAGTTTAGACTTGAACTAAAATAATACAACACAATAATACAATACAACTAAAGATAATACAAATTATATTTAAGCATTATCACTAACAAGAGGAAGTGCTGTTGTTCCCATATTCGCATCACAGCAGTGCTGATATATAGTACAACAGCACAGCCATCCGTGTGTTATACAGCGGTTCCACAAAACTAATTTATTATCAACAGATTACGATTTGTTTCCTTATTTAACCCGTTATTTTGCTCCGCCCACACATATACTTCCACACCTGGCAGAACTAACTAATGGAGCTGGCGAGCTACAGTTATCAAGCGACAGTTAGTGTAATTAACAGGAGGTGAAAGTAGGTAAAAATTCTTACCTTTACCATGGAGGTGGTGGACGGTAGGGTGTGTCTGATCAGGGGTTAGAGAGGGATTTGGGATTCAGCCTTGTGTCAGAAGCTAGTTAGCTTTGTAGCTCAGCTTTGGAAATAAAAGAAAATAAATAAATAAATAAAACCCCAACAATCAGAAGGACTTAGAAGTGATTAGTGCAGAGACGGCGTGTTGTTTAAGACGCCATAACGTTATCAGATGTGTGTTCTTACTGAAAGTGCTTCTGTGACTGGGTGTGAATGTGGGTTTAGTCAGACAGCTGCTCTCTCCTCAGTACTGTGGACCGTACAGACCTACTCTCACCCACGCTGAGACACACAGTCAGTGTCATTAACCACTGGACAACACCTGGGACACGCCCACTCATACACAGAGTTACACCTCACAGTGCTGTTACTGTCTAATATCACCACTTGTTGAATCAGATTACTTGGTCAGAACTAGCTGTTGTATAATAAAGATTAACACTTGATAGACTTTGGCTAGTTTGGTTAGTTTGTTTTATGTTTCAGCATATACAGGAAAATTGTATATTCCTCCCACCAATTTTTGATGCTACACAAAACCTTATCTTTAAAGCTACCATTCGACTCGTAACTATGTTTGCACGACTAGCTGGCAAAACATGATGGTCTTGTCTCTGCTTGCTGGGACGACGTCTTCACATCGCCATGTCTGATGGACGTGCTAGGGCGTTTATGATTTCCGCAAAAGAATTTGTGCAGAACCGAGTTTCTTTTCGTGCAATGAACTTTGCTGCACATGCGGGACTTTCCTCTTTCCTTTCACACTGCTTCCATGCTAATTCATTACAGAGAGGAATGTCCGTGTGTCGTGCCAGGTTAAAAGCTTAGAGGTTTCAAATTTGTGAGCCTCGCCACGTGTTGAGAAGGAAAGACAGGAATTCACGCTTAATCACGTTCAAAATATGTCTCTAAATTTCATTAAGATTACAGTAAGGACTGGTGTAACAGCTCTGACATGCACAGAGACAGGTGTAAAAACATTTATTCTGAACCGCTATTAGGAGAATCGTTAGATTAATCATCATTATGTTCATCTGAAAAATAAAATGGAATCAGTATAATGAAAATAGTAAATAGGGAAATTTCAGCTAATGAAGTGTTGGCAGGGATTTCTCCTGGCCTTCCAACTGGGGCCCCCCTTTAAAAAAAGAAAAAAAAAGTCTGAAAGTATGTGCAAAATGAAGAGTGCAGTAATGGCAACCCTGTTTGGAGAGAGAAGGAGGGGGTGTTTGGGAAAAGTCAACACAATGCCGCTGTAAATTCGGTAAACGCGATCAGAACACGACCCCTGAGAGACGCTTTGGCTAAAAAGTCAACAAACATGGCGACGATCGCAAACTAACGAGCATTAAAGTGGGTTTTAAACGCCCTCTGTTTGACTTGGTGTGTCCCTCCCCTGAACGTGAGCCTCCATTAAATCGGGATTGAATTTAATCACCTTTGGCTTGTGCTTGCGTTCGGTGATTGCTGCGAGTAATTGCTTTGGCCGGCTGCTCAGAATAACCTCGCTGCATTTCATCACCCTCGTCTACCTCTGCTCTCATTACACAGGCTTTAATAATAAAAAAAACGGTACACCGGTGGACGATGGCGCTCGGAGACTGGGTCGTGCTGGAGCAAAGTTCTGATGTGCATTTTTAGCTACGCAAACTGAATGCAGTCGTGCTAACGCTCTGACGTCAATAACACCACGGCTTTGATAACAGGCGTGCCGTGAAGCTTAATTTCATTACTTAAAAGCAATCAGACCCAGAACAGCTGTTCTAAGTAAGGGTGGTTTGGGACACGCCCAGACGCCGCAACGCTACAGGAGCCGCCATGTTCGAATGACGTTGTGGACTCGAGTAACTGGAGCTCTTGAGAAACTCTGGATTTTCTTCTTTGCTAGGAATCTCTTGGAGATTATTTTTTTTTACTCGTTTTTCCAAAGTGCTCTCGAGTCCTGGATTCTGGTTGGTTGTGAGATGTTGAATACTCGTTATTTGCTTTGTCGTTACCATAGCAACAGCTTATTCATAGGGATAGTTGTAAACATTTTAAAGGAGTCTGTAAATCAAATCAAATCATGCATTTGGAAATAAATAGTATTCATACAGTAGTTATGAAATGTATAAGGGAATAAAACACCTAGGGGCATGCTGTTAGAGGAAAATAATCAATTAATAACCAAACTGTGCTCATGTCTGATCTCAAGCCGGTCGCTCAGACGCTACCAAACTCAGACGTTCCCCGAGTGCTGGACTGAGCGAGAAGCCATCACGTCGACGTACACTGATGATATTTCAATGCTCCAGTAATTCGCCTGTAAATCAGCCGTATGAAATTCCGATCCCATACTCTGAGCCGTGGAGAGTTTTTTCACATTTCCACATCATTTCCCAAAGACAAACGAGGCTTAACACTTTCACTGCGTCGTTATTTGGAGCGGATTACAAAGCCGAGTCGCTGAGTGTAGTAAATATGAAACGGGATCAGTAATGAGGCGATGCTGTGGGCCGTTTCAGGTTTGTCTGCTCCTCGCACGCTGATTTTTCCTCCATTTACAGTAAAACCATAAAAAAAACCATATCCTTCCCAATTTTAGGAAGAACGAGTCTATTGTTAGCAGATTGACGTTTCATTGGTTTGGCAGCTCCTCGGAAGGAGGAAGAATCCCATTCAAGCGCAGAGCTGAGCAGCTAAGGCGTTCACGGTTCATGGGATTTGAACTCACAACCTCCTGGACACTAGCACACGATCTTATCCAGTAAACATCCGGCATTCCAGGATGACGGTTTTGATCAGTAGCAGGGACTGTGTTAAGAGCTTCCACATTTTCCACTACACACCAATGAGCGATGAGAGCTTCACTAATCAGGAAGCAGTATGCGTTTGAACCTAGCTCTACCCCAAAGTTCGAACCTGACACTGTAGCAGGGTTCACAGAGAATAGTCTGAACATATTAATCGCTAAATTGCTTCCATGGATTCATTCACTAGATGGGATAATGCCAAGTAACGGAGGATTAAACGTAAAACTGTTTACATCCAAAAGCGACCAGTTTAGTGTTGTAAGTAAGCAAGTCGTAGTTTCTGTGATTATTAGAGTGTTCTCTGTTTCATCAGGAGCGCCACTAGAGAGACTCTGTTCAAAATCCTTTTCATTTATTTGCCATAGCATTATTACGGGCCCCCGACACTTAGGGGCCCTTTCAATGGTCCCCCTCCAATTCCCCGTCCCCCACTGACAGCACTTGTGTGTTACATTCACCAGCCTAAACACTTATTCAGTTTAGGGAAAGGGTTAATGGTTCCACTTAAGGACTTAGCCACGGTACGGTAGTCGCGTCTAGTGTAAAAACTGCCTTAGAACTGAAAAGATCACAAGTTAGAATCTTCATAAAAGGATCTGTAATCTTATCTTTTCCCCTTTAGTGAACTCATTTTTCCCCAAAATATATAAATAGTATCCACGTTAAGCGCTGTTTTTTTCAGACGTCTGCTTTTATATCACCATGGCAACGGGTCAGAAAACCAAAAAAGCTAGAGATATAAGGTGGACGCTCATACACAAGTGAAGTGCATGTAAACAGAATCTGTGGTATCGTTCAGTCACCGTGGCAACCATCGAAATTTGCACACAAATGTAAAAATTGTTTACATCAAATAGCGGTTGCTATAGCGATACTGGCGTAGATGCTACAGCAAAAGTGAGCAAGTCGTAGTTGTTTTTTTTTTTTTTTTGTAGGCAGATATTTTATTGTAGTTAGTAAGAAACGTTAGAATTTTATTCCTAATCAGAGCTGATGGTATTTATGAATAACACATGGAACGACCTTCAGGTTGATATGAAAGGCAGGGTTTGTCAGAGGAACCCTAATCACACGGCCTCAAATCTTTTAACACCATTAAGTTTTCATAACTCTTCCCTTCTCTTTTTGGAAAGGAACGAAAACCCTCCATCATATTCCGAGTGATTAGAGAGAAATGAAATGCGCACACGCGGCCATTTACATCGATTTGTTTTCAATTTGCAAGCGTGTGTGTAATTCTGACAGGGAGCCAGTCATCACGCTTAATTGCTTCCATGGATTTATTCACTAGATGAGGTAATGCCAAATAACGCCAGGCTTGTTACACAGTGCTCTGTGTGTGTGTGTGTGTGTGTGTGTGTGTGAGTGGGGATTCAGCCGAAAGCTTCTCGATTCACTCCTAACCCTCTGCGTTTCATTTCCCAGAGAAAGGAATTTGCTGCAGTGTTGTTGTAGCTGAAGGATTCGGGGAGTTTGCGCTGGTGATTTATTCGCCGGTGGTGCGATCGCTCCGCAGCTCGTTTTCAGCAGAGTGGAGTTTTGACAGTTAAGAGAAGTCCATCAGTCTTTAGACGGCTTCGACCCCACTCACAGGCCACATACATCAAAAACCCGGCCTGATTTACACACACACATTACCACACGCATTTATATCCCCACTCCGACAGGCGCTAACCCTCCGAGTCACCGCCCCTCTGGGACGAATCCGTCTGGATCCCGAGCTCCAGAGCTCACGCCGTCCCAGGAGGAAATTCCCTAACATCTATATTTATAGAGAAAAAATTCACAATGCTTAAAAAAAAACTAAATACTTTTTACTTTTTTTATCCTATTTTCCAAATTCTTAAAATAACATAAAGGATAAAAAGGTTTTAAAAAGTTTTAAGGAAAAAAAGATAAACATTTTTGAGTAACTTTGTCTCATATCACTGAGGAAAAAAGTCAGAGAAATATGAAATCTTTCCAAAAAACAAAAAAACTAAGAAACCCACCCAAAAATAAGAAAGAAAGAGAAAAAGTGGGAATGAAAATGTTACACATTAGCACATTAACTGTTGAACACATTTTTCAAAATGATTCTGAGAAAAAAAAATACAGATATTCCTGAAAAGAGCAAAACCAAAACTTTTTTTTAAATTGTAAGAAAATATTTTTTTAGAGTAAATATTAGATTTTTTTTTTTTGGAAGTCTCAAAAAGAAAAAAGTTCAAAAACAAGCACCAAAGTCTAAAATACAAATTCTCATACCAAAGTCTACGAGAATTATTTTAATCATAAATGTTGTGCAAATAGGTTTTTCACATTTTTTAAATTTTGCAATTCTTCTCCAGAACTCAAAAGAAAACAAATTGAGAAGAACTTTTCATGCTCTAAATTTTTTAAAAATACAATTTTATTTAAGTATTTTATTTTGTCCTATAAAATATTATTTCAAAAAAAGTAATTTATAAAGTTTGTGTGTCTTTACAGGGCATTTCGTACAGGAGATGAAGGGAGGGGAGAGACATTATTAAATAATGCACAAGTGGATGTGAAGTTAAACTGTGGGGCTGATGGGGCTGATGGGGTTGATGGTGTTAATGGTGCTGATGGTGTTAATGGTGCTGATGGTGTTAATGGTGCTGATGGTGCTAATGGGGCTGATGGGGTTGATGGTGCTGATGGTGCTAATGGTGTTAATGGTGCTGATAGGGCTAATGGTGCTGATGGTGCTGATGGTGCTAATGGGGCTGATGGGGTTGATGGTGCTGATGGTGCTAATGGGGCTGATGGGGCTAATGGTGCTGATGGGGCTAATGGGGTTGATGGTGCTGATGGGGTTGATGGGGTGTGTACTGTAGTTCTGTGACTCTGTGATTTAGAGTAAAACATCAAAACATAAGTAAAAAGTGCCAAAATTGTTCTTATTTTTCTTTTTTCCCGCAGCGTCATTTGAAATGTGTCACAGACCTCCATAATTGTAGAAATTTTCCAAATTCTAAGAGGGACAATATGGATATGATTTCACGAGCATTAACATGTTTACAACTGTTAAAATGTTCAGATGGAACTAAATGTGAAGAGAAAGCAAAACCTCCTGCCAGCCGTCCTCCAGCTCCAGCGGTTCTGCATTTCTCCCCGTATTTTCCCCTTTTTTTCCCCTCATTTAGATCTCTCAGCTGCAGAAGCTCGGTTTAAAGGGTTCGCTATCAGAGTTTGGCTCGTGATTACACTTCAGTCAGACTTTCAGTCAGAGATAAAGTGTGAGTAGTCGCGAGTTCGGAGAGAACGCTAAGCCGCTGCAGGGCCACCAGGACGCGTCTCACTCACACCGTGAAGAAATGCTAACTCCATAAACTCTGTCTGTGTGTGTGTGTGTGTGTGTTGGGAACAGAGCAAGTGGAAGTAAACTTCCTTCCACTTGGGCCAGAACCGAGCTGTGTGTGGTTTCACAGAAAAGCAAGAGTTATTGCTCCGGTGAGGTTCACACGCCGCTGCTGAGTGAGTAACGTCGTCCATCTTCATCTAACCATGGAGTGTTGTGTAGGAAAGAGAAAGAGAGAGACTTTTACTTTTTGGATTGTTATCAGTGAGATTTAAAGAGCTTGTTAATATTACACACATTTAAGATTTGTACACAGCTCTCTGCAGTCCGTCCCTGAGAAATAAAAACGTCTGCCAGCTCAGCTAACAGTTTTCTGAATGTTACGATTCTTTACTTTCAAATGTTTAACATCTTTGGCTTTAAAGTTTAATATGTTAAATGACATACAATCATTCGCTTTCCACAAGTGCAACATGGCACAAAATATTAATCTGATGTCTTAAACCCTTGCACATTAGAAACACCACTGTAAAGCGTCAAATCCATTAAAACCAGCCTAAACGAATCCTCCATGTGTGGTCCAACGGTTTTTAGTTCTGCGCTCAAAACGTACCCACCTGTGATCAGTTCCAGTTTAATGCAAAAACATGGAAGAAAACCTTCCGACAGCTTCAAATATTATATAAATAATAAATACAGTATATTCAGGCAAAGTTAAAGACATTAAAGTAGCAGAGCAGAAAATTCTGATACCTCTCATAAATGTACATATCTGGAAAAGTTAAATACGTGGGGGTTCAAGTCAAACCGAGACTTGAAATGAAATTTCTGGTAAATGAAGGCATAAAATGTAAATTTACAGAAGACTTCAAGCAGAGTACAGAAAACATTTGAATGGTGCAAAAGAAGACCGTATCTCTGTGAATGACGATCACGGCCGCGGTGGCTCAGAGCCCACGGCAGTCGTTCCGTGAACATTCAGTGAGTGGAACGCCTGAACCTTGAAAATCGACAGATAACTTGTCAAAAGCTTGCAGAAGAGACGCATCTGTCTGTGTGAACTGTACACACACTCAATCACAGGAACTCGGCTGGGAGTTATCGCCACGTCCCCCGTACAGTCCTGACCTCGTTCCCAGACATTTCCACATGTTTGGGCCATTAAAGGAGTTCCTGGGAGGCCGTTGTTTCAGAAATGAACCAGACAGACAGTCCAATCATGGCATCGGCATACTGAGAAGACTGATGGTGTCCAAGCACTAGTGAAACACTGGGATAAGTGCATTAGTGTATCAGTGTTATCAGTATTATATAGAGGAATAAAGGAAGTGTTTACTCTCAGGACTGAGTTGTGTTATTCTGAAATAACCACTCAATCAAAAGTCCTGCTTTCACTTGAACCCATATTTTTTAAAGAAATATGATGCGTATATAGTAAATCGTATAGGATTTACTGCAGTTTCTCATCAGGACTAATAATAAAACGCAGGACAGGCCACACCCACGAGCTACAGCAGCAGTCATCACTGCAGCTTCCAAAGAAATAAACTACAAACTACACGTGAGAATCATCGCTTGCTTATGTTAACGTTAATGCGTCTGTAATGTGTCTCCCTGAAAACTTTTTATGAATGTAGAAAAGTTATTCTTCAGATCTCACAGCTTTAATCTTCTTCGCACATGTTGAATCCTTACAGGAAATTCTAATAACGTGCTCTGATAGCTTAACGAGAGCTTAATAAGCTTTCAGCAGATGTGAAGAGTCAGAGTTCGCCTCCAGATCTCCTATGCATTACTGAACGGCCAATCAGAAAGCTCGGTCACTGAGCACACTTCATCAGCCAAATGGAGCACAAGGTGAAAAGGACAGGACTGAAATAACCCCTGGACAAAGCCTTGCACGCATGAAGCGATTCATCCGAGTCACTTAAAAGAGTCGTTCGAAAAAGACGGTGCGGTGTAATTGCTGCTAATAAATCGTGTAAAAACCCTTTGTGTAGGTGGGTGACAAGCGGACAAGGACGGAACGGAAAGACAAAGCACGAGCCTGCAAATCGATTTGTTCCGAGTCACTCGAAAGAGTCGATCATAAAGAACGATTCATCGGTTAAATCGCATGTCGCTAAGGCACATTGAGCCGCGTCATAAAAGGCAAATGTGAGACCTTAAACCACATCGAACACATCTGTACCCAGGCATTGAGGCCTAAAGTACCCAAGAGGAGAGAAAGAAGAGAGAGGGACAAGAAGAAGGGGAAAGAGAGAGAGACAGAAAGAATGTTCATATGGAAGAGTTCTACGACAGGATGAACGAGAGGAATCCGATGTTTTGCTCTCTGGTCCCTGATTAGAGTCAGACCAGCGAAGCTCCTCATGGAAGTCATTTCTCATCAATGTTTCATTATGATTGCTACGTATTTCCTTCCTAATGCGCTCCATGTCCAGCTCGCTGCAGCTTCCCAATCTTTTTTCCTGAAGAAACCATTTGAAATCGACGACCCCTTGGGGATAACTCAGTCGGCCAATGTTTATTTTCTCTCTCTCTCTCTTGTTTTACACACACACACACCGCACAAAACCATATGCAGCCCTTCATCGCCACTACTATCAACTTTGACCAGTCTTAAATAAATCACTTATACACAAGAATAAAAATAAATAATTTGCACTTTGTGCATTAAATGTTTCCGGGAAGCTTCTCTGTAAAACATGTGGTTGAATACAAAAAGCAAAACTAGCCTCCCTGACACTAAGCACTGTGTCCTTGCTAACCCTTTCACTTGGAGGATTTTTCCCATGGGAAGCTTTAATCCATTAATCTATTATATACAGTTTTAAACTTTAGACTTCTATAGTTATCCAAAATAATGTTAAACACTCGCTATCCACCAGTTAACTAGCTAACACTTTTCCACGTCTATTTTGGGGGATATTTGCTAGCTAGTCCTTATTAACTTATATTTGTTTGTTGACAATAGTTTTGTGCAACTAGCTACAGATAAATATTATATTATATACCTCAGCATATGAACGCCCCGCTCTGCGAATTTTCACCGTAAGAACTGAAACTTTGCAAGAAATTTGCCTCGCCATGCAAGCAGTTTCAGCATACGAGCGAACAAACCTGGTCACGCATACTTGGGGTTGCACGTACATCATGCAGCCGGAATCATAAATTAAGGTTAAGTGAGGTTAAATGTCTATTTATTTAATATTTTACTCCATTTACATGTCTTTTCTAAATATTTTTATTGTTTTTATATGCAAAAATATGATCATGGTGTTGGAAATTGGCAATATTGGTAATATTTCTGGATAGCTGGAACGGATTATCTGCATTTAGATGATTTCTTATGGGATAATGCGTTTTACAATACAAAATTTCACCTTAAGAACTTGCCTCAGGAATGGATTAAACTCGTATGGCGAGATACAGCTGTACAGCTTTATTGTAAAGTTTAAGATATATGATTTTTTTAGTTCACCTAACTATCCTAAGTAATGCTAAGCACTGTCTCATAGCTAACTTTGTAAATATTTTGGGTAGCTAATATAGGTCTAGTTATAGATAAAATTAGAATTTTATCATCATAGTGTCTAAGATATATTAAGATTGTCTGTGAACATCCAGAACTAGCTCTAGCGCTGTAGTTTACTTTTGTAGCATAGTACTCATCCAGCTAATACTATAAATACTAAAACATTAATGAATGTATACTAAAATAAATGTTAAAAAAATTATTATAATGAATTTATGATATATTAACATAATCTGAATGCGTCTAAAAATTATTAAGAATTTGACCAAGACACAACAAATGTTAGCTTAAGCTTTTCGCTAATCAGAACTCAAAAACAAACCCAGCTACTGTACCTGTGAACGGTTAAAATCCAACGTATCTACGTCACACCGTGTTGTAATGTTTTCCTGGAAGCATATGCTAACGTTTACCATGAGAGCAACTCTCTCATTAATTTAGACTTAAGAGGAGGAAAGAAAGATGAACAAGCAGTTAATTTTAGCCCTGAATGAGAGAGGGAGTCTATGTTTGAGCTGTCATGTGTGATTGAGAATCCTAAACTCGATAATTACACCGGAGGTTGTAGCTCTCCTGTGGGTGAAATTAGCTTGCTAACGGTATCCACATCCAGGGCTCGAAATCAACGTATTGACAATTACGCGGAGCGAGAACTGTACACGTCCCTGTGAATGAGCTGTTACTATGGAAACGATGACATATCAGAACAAGTGCATTAATATAAACCTGGGCTGATTTTAGAGTGCTTATTACGGAGAGTTTATTATCAAAATAAGGCGATGTGGCGAGCGCTACGCCGCGGGTCGGTCATTAAAATATAGTTGCCTAGCTTGGAAGTTAGCTATCAATGGAAAAGACTAAACAAAACAACATATTAAATAACATAGCAATATAATTTTTTCCTAGTTCACCAAATCACCCGGGGAATTCGGCAGGGTTGTGTTATAATACATCACATCAGACACTTAAAATGAAAACGTTAGCATCAGGTTTCACGTCAATGAGTGCATTTTGGCATAGCACATAATTAGCCGTATATTGCCTTCTTTTCTTTCATATCAGCCTGCCAAGTGAAGATTAGCGCTGCGGGTAGAACCAGGCACCTTGCTTCACCCCCGGACGGAGCAATTCAGTCACGTGTAAGTGTGTGTGAGGGGTTCAGGGACGAGCCGTGCCAACATTCCTGTCCCTCGATGTCCTGATTTCCTGCAACGTTTTATGTGCGCTCTTAACCCCTGAACGCTGGACATCCCGTCGCTCCAGCAGGATGTCTCGTTAGAGGTGACTAAAAAAAAAAGCTGTAATTTATCATCACATCAACTCACCATGGGAATGCTTAAAAACAGCGTCACCGATCGAAAGTCACTTGATGTGCTGACGGAAAAGGGATAACATGACGACAATAAGCCCAGAACTGGGATTTTATTTCACGTTATTACTCACAACGGTCTTAAATCTCGTCTCCGTCACATAAACCTGATGTTCTGTAAAACAATTGGGCCAAGCATGTGTCGGATAAATCATTTTTAATTTGCGTTAGCATCGCAGCAGTGATCGGCCACATAGAAATCACATCATAAATCCAACGAAATGATCCGGATCAGTATCTGAACGCCGTGGAGACAGATGTTAAACTTAATTATTTATTTATTTTGGAACAACAGAAGAATTCTTTGGCCACGCAACTGACGTGGTTGTTTTAGATAACATGCAGAGTCGTTCCTGGTGTGTAACAGCGATTAACAGAAAGCTATTCACAAGACTGGACTTTATGAGATCATGCTGAATTAAAGGATTTATTAGATGCATGTAAAATCATGTTTAAGGGAGAAAAGTTCACAAGGTGGAGATCAGTTTAGGGAACATGGGCTAGTATGAAGCTGGCACCGAATTAGAGACAATTACACTTCAATTACTGTAATGGCTCTCTCTCTCTCTCTCTCTCTCTCTCTCTCTCTTTCTTTTAGTTTCTCACTCTGTTTTCTTTGAGTCTCTCTTTCAATTAATCTCAATCATTCTGTCTTTCTTTGTCTCTGTCAGCTTTTCTATTTCTGTCTTTGTCTATAGGCTCCCTTCTCTCTCTCTCTCTCTCTCTCTATCTATTCCTTATCATCTTGTTGCATCTTTCTTTCTCTTGCTCTATATGACCTTTCTAATCTATCTATCTGTTTTTGTATCTCTGTTTATTTCTCTCTCTTTATTAATAAAAATATTAACTATTATGTTAATAGAAGAAGTCCATATTTACATATCCGCGTCACATCCTGCTGTGCATCCAGCATGTTAAAATTCTAGTGGGCGGGGCTTAGAGGGATGGACTGATCCATGGCCGCGCTAAATAAGAAAATAATTCCAAGATTGAAGATGATGGTTTTTAGTAAGGCTATGCCCAGATGTTATGCCCTAAGCTACAAATGTAGGCGTGGCCTTAAGGGTGGCACTTAGGACCAGAGGGTGGAGCACTGTTTACAAAGAAAAAGTTATCCAAGATGGCGGCCCTTGTAAATAAGGCTGTGCAGTGTTCTCGGTGAGAGGTCGGTTCTGTTTATATTCAGCAGAAAGACTTACTGTGTGGGTGTTTTGGGTGAGAAAGACACTCGTTAGCTTCATTACAAATGAGACAAAGACAATGCAATGACCTTGAGGGGTGAAAATTAAGGTCACCAGAATCCCATTACTCCCGTTCTGTGTGTTCTTGATATATAGAGTATGTTAATATTGTGATTTTTACACAGCATGAGGGTCAGTGCGTTTGCAGAACTGCACTGATGATGATGATGCTGATGATAGAAGGCCTGATGATATTTGGACACGGTTATGAAGTTCATTACAGGGTGCTTTTTGCGGTCTGCCCTGAAACACTGTCTCTGTCTTCACATGCAGATTTTAATTAAACCACAACAAAGCGAGTACAGAGACTCTGATTGCTCGGCGCTCTGTTTAGAAGAGATGCTCTCGGGCTCGGATGTCTTTGAACCCCAGCTGCACAAAATGTGCCTCACAAAGCTGCCGTTTGTGTGCACGAGGGGAATACGGGCGGAGCAGCGATTTACACATTATCAAAAACACAATCGCACAAAGCAAACAAACGATCAATCAAAGCGCGTGTGGTCAAATTCCACACTGACGGGAAGGGGACGGAATTCTGCGGCCTCGGGATACAGTAGGAGACAGAGGCATGATTTACACTGCTTTCAGTGAGTGACCTGGTCATGCACACACACACTCTCATACACAAAAGCATGTTCCCGAAAAGCTTGGCTTCTCTCATTTTGTGCTGGAGCTCCGAGGCTGATGAAAGTG
This sequence comes from Clarias gariepinus, assembly GCF_024256425.1. Taxonomy (NCBI): domain Eukaryota; kingdom Metazoa; phylum Chordata; class Actinopteri; order Siluriformes; family Clariidae; genus Clarias; species Clarias gariepinus. Next base: position 949,485 of record NC_071116.1, on the reverse strand, counting down.
ATGGAAGCTCATAGCATTAATATTTTATGTAATTGATCCCCAGATGATTTTCCTTTAACTTCTAGCATTAATGTTTAACGATTCCACAGATTCCACAGTTCACCACAGATTCACAGTTTTTTCAGGGCTTTACTACTGTAATAAACACAAAACTGTCTGAAAAGTTCTTATTGTTATGTAAAGAGTGTTGTCTGATCATGTGACCAAAAGGAAATTCTATAAAGTATAAAAGGAGCGGTCCAAGCACAGAGCCCTGAGGCACACCTGATTAAGGGATTGCTTCTGCGTGTCCTGCTGTGTCAAAACATGTTTTGTGTTCCTAAATCCTTCTTTTAGAGTTCTGTCTCTAATATAACTAACATATTGCAGAAGCGCACTGCCTCCGGTTTATCCTGGTCCACTAAAGCCTGCTTCCATTTGTCCTGAATGCTCAGGTGTTTGGGTATTTTTTTTCTTGCAGGAACACGTGTGTGAAAGGTGTTGAATCTTTCATATGGAGTCCTGGGACAAGTTCTTCTTTAAGCACAAAATCATCTGCTGAGCACATGAGCACACGAACACTGGTTAATTTCCCCACGAGGCCGGTGCACATGGAGGAAATGTGCCGCAGAGGAAAAAGGAAGCAATCCGTTTCTCATCGGCCCACTTCCTGTTTATGTGGGGTTTAGCGATAGCAAGCTTGTGTGTGATGTGATGTGATGTGATGTAAAATCAGATTTATTTCTTTAATTGTAATTTTTCATCTAGTTTTTAATAATTAATAAATAACTGTAATGACTTTCTGTCTCACGAATAAAAGCTTACGTGTATTGCTTAGGTTTGTAAAATAATTGAAGAATTAAAATAAACTTGAATATAAAGGAGTTTAAATATAAAAAAAGAAAATATGTTAAATTTAACTAATTAATAATTTATTTTGCATAATCTTACAAAAGCTCACAACATTAATTTTAAAGGATGTAAGCTTCAACAGTCAACAGAGAGAAATTGTGTGTATATAATTTTTTTTGCTATAATTAGCCATTTTAATTGTTGTAAATGGGGAAACCTCACATCCCGAGTCCTCAAATTGAGCCCCAATGTTTTGCCTCATGATGAATTCCGTTCCCTCTGATCATGTGACCCCACCGCCCTCCACACCCCCACCGCCGTCAGGTGAGCTAAGACAATCTGGCTAAAGCATGGGTTTGCCCTTTGCTGTGTGTGTGTGTGTGTGTGTGTGTGCACATTTTTATTAGATTTCAAACACTAATACACCTTTATCAAATATTTCTCCAGCACTTAGTGGTAACACTGGTATGTTCCAGAACATACGTGCTTTCTGATTGGCCAAGAGCAGAAACTCCAACCCTCCCTCCAGTGTGTCTACAAAAAAGGAAACAGAAAACAGGTTAAAGGCAAATTCACTCTGAATAAACGTTCAAATGGAGAACAGTAATGCCAGGGCTCGGTTCTGGTGCCACAGTTTAAATAATAATAATAATAATAACTAATATGATTACTGCAGTAAGTCCTTGAGTTCAAATAAGCAGTTTTAATGATGTTTAATGTCTTTTAATCTTTTGTGGTGTCCACTCACTATCAGAGATGCACAGAACTACTCCTCCTTACCGTTCCAGGTTTATGAATTTTAAAACTTTTTATTTTTATTTTTTTACATTTATTCATAAACATGCGCTGACTGGAACATGAACACGTTCTACAAAGTGACCCAAGATATTCGAATCGAATCTCAGGCCTGAAACCACCGCCAGATCTTCAGTGATGTCACTGATGTGGTTTGTGACATTGTGGAACTTCCTGCCGTGTGTAAACATGAACTCAGCCGCACCGCCGGAATGTCATGGCGGCCGCCATATTGGCCGACCGCAGACTATTTTACACTTAACATAAAATGAATGATGTCACTCAAGAGCAATTATGCGGCGTGTGTTTAGATAAGGGATTTAGGGAGAGGTGGATTTCCTAGAATGACTTGTTTAGCCTTTCAGCGCTGTAAGTACATTAACCGTAATGTACTGTTCCTGTTTTGTCTTTAACATGCGTGTGAATCCCTCTGCACCCCCAAAGTGAGCGTCCAGACTTTTAACGACTTCACAACTATAAATGCAGGCGTCACGTGGGTTTCCAGGATAACTCGGATGTCACATGTAAATTGAAATGTCAGTGTGAATCGCCCCATTCAGCTGCGTGAGTCTTTCAGGCAGCTGCTGTCCCACATCTGCGCACTCCATTTAACGCACATGTTCAGTACCGGGTCAGAAGGTCACACTTGTGGCGTGATACTAAACAGAATTTTCCCAACATTAAACACTACACGCTCTGCGTAGTTTCTCTAGTAAGCATGATGAGTACACGAGATGTTCTCCTTATTCGGGAACAAGTTCTCCCGAGTGCTACTAAAAGTTACTTTCTAACATCTCGGTGCTTGGGTTTAAGTCAGCCAGACCTTATTAACTACTTATGGATGCTACCTAGCACTAGCGATGTCTAACTCAGAGGACTTTCACCAGAATCATCATCTGCTGTCCCTCAAAGCTCTCTTCTAGGGCCACTCTTATTATTGTTTCCTCCTAAGTAGCTCTAAAGGCTTCTAGCAAAGAGTTTTTTTTTTGTTTGTTAAATCCTGTTACTAGGGAACACTAATCTTAGACAAAACACATGTTTGGGATTATTTGTGATTCAATCTTATTGTCGTAAAATAATCTAAGATTTGGCGGGTGTCAGAGGAACTGTTTTTAGCAACATCTGTTATTTAGATGCTACTTCTGCTCTTAAAAATAGTCCTTTTAGTCTTAATTTAGACATTTTGAGCTAACTTTAACACTTCAACACTAATGTGTCCTATTTATCTCCTTGTCTTTCAAGAGTCTCAAGCAAAGAAATCACACAAACCTTAATTAAATGCAGAACTATCATGTGGCATCCCTCAAGGCTCAGGTCTGAGGCCACTATTAATATCATTTCTTAAAGGCTTTTAAATAATAATTTTAAAAAGTTCACTAACTCATTTAAAAGTTAACATTGGCAACTAGTTTCTTCTTTCTTTTTTCCCCTATGAGTCCTGAGCAAAGAGCAAGGTTTTAAAGGTACTTTAAAACTATAGAATTAAATGTTTGCACTTTTTTGCCAGAGAGAAACTTCACTGTTTATGGAGATAGCTAGTGGATAAATCAGGCTTTTAATAATAAACATTGTGTCTAATTAGAGGTTGTGGCTCAGTGGACCGCAGCGTGGCTCAGTAGTGCACACTACAGCTGGGTGAAAGTCCTCTCGGTCCTGTAACTCAGCACATCGCCACCGCTGCATGTGTTCATGCGTGTTTCAGGAAGAACGTTCTGCTAGACAGGAGACCATTCCGCAACCATAAATCTCTCGAGTCGCCTCAACAGCCTGTGTTTCACAACAAACCCAGCGACCAGACGCTTCAGCCAGCTGCTGCTCCTGGACGAGGGAACGCTTAGGGAAACCTCGCCCACATGAAACTTTCACTACCTCAGTCTGAGGTGCACAGTAGACCAACACTATGACATCGCACAACAAGAACGGGCTTAACATCTAACTTTAAAAAAAACAGGAGGTTCACAGAATCAGAGATTTAAGGCTTTTGTCCAAAAGGTGTCAACCTCAATCATTTTTACAAGATTATATTGTCTTTATCTTATTGCTGTTAAATCCCAGCGCTCTGATTGGTCTTTAGGTGTTGATTAGTTCTCCTTAACAGCAGCTCTGACAGTAGCACAGCTCTATATATTTATGTGCTTGTTCTGATCCGTTATCACTAACCAGTCTGTATGTAACAGCAGAGGAGACTGATTAAACTTTAAGTCTGATTAAACTGTTGAGTTTTTAATCGGTACACATTCAGGGAGTGTGTGTGTGTGTGTCCTTCTCTTGGCCCCACTTTGTGCTCTGCTCTGCATTAGAGCACAGATAAATCAGCATGATACTTCTCCTTGTCTCACACACACACACATCGAAGCACATTTTTTTCTTTAGTTCCTTTATTAAAAAAACATGGGGGATACAAACTTTTGCACTCTACTATGTATACACACACACACACACACACACACACACACCTATATCCATGTGTGTCTGCCACACACAAACTGTGCCGTCTCACCTCCACTCCACACTGTGCTGATGGATCGTTTCCTCCCTCGCAGTTTCGCTCTCTTTATTTTAACGCTGAGGTCACGACCCCTGAAGACGAGCTCAGAGCTCTCACACACACCGTATTAATGACAGAAAGGATAACTTGGCTTTTCTGGAACAGCGTGAATCTGCAAACCAGTTTGAAAGAGGAATTGTAGTGGTGAAGGTTAATGATTTAGAGCGGTGCGAGGCGCAGGCAGGTCGTCTCTCGTCGCTCTCAGGGCGGCTTTTAATAAAGCTAACTCCAAAGTCTTACTCCTACACCACTTTAAATCTTATTTGACTGCACGTGAACATCATACAACACTCAAACCTCCAGCCTTTACGCACACATACACACACTCCATGTCTGTTTGCTGTATGATGAAGTGGACAGTTACTGTGGATTATTTTCCTCTAACAGCGCGTCCCCAGCGCGTCTCCTATACCACAGCAACTGTTACAACGTTTCATTTGTTTAAAGATGCCCCTCCTACTTTTTATCCATCTCTAATTTCATCATAACATTGGCTAAACAAAGTAGTTCCTCTCATCAGTTACGTTATAGCAGCTATAAACGCTCGTCAGCTCGCTCTTTATTCTCTCGCTCCAAGTTCAGCAGTGAGCACTGCAGTGATAACTGGACCACATGCAGGGCTGTGGCACTCCAGAACCAGGGTCAGCCACCCCCGAGCTACAGAAAAGTTCCTCAGAAGGTTCTAGAAACTTGGCGGGAACACTGGTGCCTATCAGTTCATGTGCACTACAAAGAAATTTGCTTAAAGAATAATGGTCGAACAAAGACTTCACAAATATTTACACCACTTCATTGTTCCTCCACTTGCTCCTCCCCGTGGCTTTCTTCCCCCGATGCCCGAGTGCACAAGTCCGTCCAGGTTCCACCGGAGCGCTGCAATTCTTATAAAGCAAATATTTGTAGTTGTTTCAACAGTCATGAGTCCTGAAGTAAGCTTTTTGCAACAAACACACACACACACACATGGTGTGTATGAGGCTGTAGATGGTTCAGAGTGGAGGTAACGCCACCACGCTTTCATGTGACTCTGAAGCAGCACCACAGTCTGGGGCAACCATGTCAAACCCGACCCCCAACCGGGCTTGCACCCTGGCCCTGACCCCAACCATCACCCACAATGTTTTTCTCCAGGCAAAAGGGCAAAGTGTCTGAGTCTTACCAGCATAAAGCATTTAGACCTCATGCAGCAGATTACAAGCCACAGTGTGCATCTGGAAATAACTTTCTGTGACATCATCACCTTAAAACAGCTACCACTTAAAGAAAAAAAAAACCAGCCCACTGTACTTATTAACCATATGTTTTTTGGTTTGTTTTTTTTTGGAAATGGTTAACAAAGCTGCAGGTGTCCATTCCCACCATGCACCTGACTTTACTCGGTCTCTATCCGAATGCGACCGCAGAGTCCTGCTGTGTGATCTCTGCACGTGAGATGATCTTAGAGAAAGATTTTAGTCAGGTCTCTAAAGTTCAGATGTAGAAAACACCTGCATCTTTTGCATAGCACACTGAGAGAAAGAGAACACACTATCTGTCTTATTCCTTATACATGCGCTCCGAAACAGCTGCGATTGGCGGAGCAGAAGTCAGGGAACGCCCTCCACCCAGAGAGCATGTCCAGTTTTTGCTCCCTTGGCTCCTGGGTGACCCCCTGTGGCATGTTCAGGGTTCAAACTGAGGAGTCTAGGGATCCAGTCTTTGATTGCTTCTGTTGATTGTATATCCTAAAATATAAACTAGTTAGTAATGTACACCTGTTACCCCTGACCAGGTTAAACCAGTCACTCATTCATTCCATTGCGAGTGCAAGATTGTACTCGAATGAGTTTCTCTTTTATATCACTTTAGATTTTAATCCAAGCGCTCATCACTGAAGCTCAAATCAGGTGTCTGAATCACCATGTGGTGTTCCTCAAGGGTCTATTCCAGGCCCATTATAGTTTAAAGACTATTCATCCCACAGCTCTGGATTTTGATCAGGTGTTGAACAGCTTTATATAATATTAATTTGCTTGTTCTAAAACATTATTATTATTTCCATGGTAACAGCCATAAATGAAACATAAATGGTGGATATAAGTTTTCTGTTTGGAAGGAGTCTCCAGCGTCGGTGTTAAAGCTGTAATTTAAGTTCAGTTCAAGCTAGTTGTTAGCTTAGAGCTAGTTAAAATGCTTCTTCTCCTTTGATTGTGTGAAGCTGCTTTTGACCATGATCCTTGTTAAAAGCGCTATACAAATAAAATAAAATTGAATTGAATTCTTCGTTGGACTGAATGGAAAGTGAGCGAGGTGATGGATGACTGTAGATGTTTGAGAGGTCTGTTCTGGGCAGCGTGATACACGTTTTTGGGTTTAAGGTTTGACTCGTAATTGCTTTGGCAGTATTCGATGCAGAGCGCAAAACCCCAGTACGCCACATCACAGTGATTTTTTTTAATCAGTTCGTAGAACAAGAAGTAGATTGTTTTGCTTTTGGATTTGATGCAAAACGCTTATTAGCGCTTACACCGAGTGCGAGTTCTGCTGTAGCTCTGGAGAAGGATTGTTGAGTTCTTCACCACTGTTTGCCTTCAGGACTTTGTTTCCGCAGGTGGAAGCTTCATGATCCTTGTCCTCATGGTTCTCATGACCAGGCAGGTAGAACTTTTTTACTGTACATTATAATGATGGAATTTTAATTTCAGACTCATTCCTGTTGTGCATAAAGTGGTACATTCCATAGAGCGAGGGTGGAGCGTTCCGCTTGGAGGGTTCTTGGAATGTGGACGTCTTTAATCTGGAATATAATACTCTTTAAGTCTGTCATTATAAGGAGGAAGCAGAAGGTTCACTGTGCTAAAGAGGAGGATAGATCCCTGAAGTACCTCAGGAGGAAATAATCTCTCTTTCTCTCTCGGTCACTACAGAGACAAGAAAAGCATTTATGCATGGCTGTTCTTTCAGAGATCCGTGTCTGGCATTCTTCAGCGTCCTTAGAGAGACAAAAGACAGTGTGTGTGTGTGTGTGTGTGTGTGTGTGAGAGAGAGAGAGAGAGAGAGAGTATGCAGTATCAGATTGGTGCACCTCCTCCCCGATTTGCAGAATATACAACTGTACACTGAATCACACTCAGACGTGTAACACATGTACGCCGCACATCTGGAACAGAAATATTCATCATCATGAAGTATATAATATTAATTTACAGTCTACAGTAGCTTGTGCAACAATTGTTCTTTTGATTATAAAATAATTTCTTTATTTTAAAAATTAAGGTAGCTTGAAGGTATATATAACGTATCAGAACGTCTCCATAACACACATTTTTTTTAAAGCGTACTCATATATAATAAAATTATATGATAAAGTTATATATTAAACACGTGCACTTACTCTTACTCCTGTCATAGAAAAAAATTTCAGGAAGAGAAAATAAAAGGAAAATACGAGTGATATAAAAGTCAGGTAGATGTTCCTCCTCTCTGTCTGCGCGTCTCCAGAGAGCACTTAGCGCCAAGGAGAAGTTTGAGGAACAGATGTTAGAAGCAACACTGAGGTATTTGTGAGATGGAGGAGCTTAGCGTGTTTCGTCCTCTTCGTGTTTTAAAGCTCAGAGGGAGGATTTGAGAGCGGCGTTCTGCTCTCCGTCAGTCCGGCTGCATTAGCGCTGCTCCTAAACAGAACGCACGGCCGACACCTACATGTGTGAAAGAGCTTAGAGCTTTAAATCCTTTAGCACTTTACAGTGTGAATGTGTGTGTGTGTGAGTGTGTGTTTGTGTTGATGCCAAAGGAAAGGAAAGACATTTTCATCTTCTGGTTTTATAAACAGAACCTGATGGCTCTCTGTTCCGCGAACTCTTCTGATGTGGGCGGAAATTTGTGTTTTTAAAATTCAAAAAGCAAACAGCCTTCAGCTGCGTGTTGCTTACTCTGTACAGAGATGGATAGCTAACACACACACACACACACACACACACACACACACACATTCAGATGATGGTACATTATCAAACTGTATGAATGATTTTCATATTAATTAATTTGTGATTAATGGTGACCTGTGATGAGTTATTATATACAGTGTTGGTCAGAAATTAGTCTTCAGTACAGTGGTGGTTTGTGATTAGTTGTTATTTAGATGCTGGTTAGTGATTAGTGTTGTGTGTGGATTTGAGCAGTATAAGGACGCTCTAAGATTCACAGCTCTAACACACAGAGAGATTTTAATTTGTTTTTCAAATGAATAAAACGAGCTCTGGTCTCACACACATCCCCAAACACATCACGTCTGTCTCCCTCAGAAGTGTAAAACAGCACAGAAACGAGCAGCGTGTGATTATAGTGCAGTAAATCACCATTACAAGTCTGATAATAAAGTCGAATTAAAGCTTAATCTCTGTCTGTCTGTCAATTCTTTCATTTGAAGACCTGTGTGTGTATCAGTCTGCCTCTGTCACTCTACTTCTGTCTGTCTATCTGTCCTTTTATTTGTCTTTCTCTATCTTTGCCTGTTGTGTTTGATCCATCTGTCTGTTCATGTCTCTAGCTGTCTGTCTACCTTCTGGACAATCTATCTGTCTATCTCTCAATACATTTGTATTACAGGTATACATGTACAATGTATACATTCTGTCTGTGTAGCTATACTTCCAGATACTTTTATACTGTCTGTCTATCTATGTCAAACTGTCTGTCTCTAAAAAACGTCTCTCTATCTGTCTGTCTGTCCAATCAGCTGTAATTTCCCTTCCACAGTAACAGTGTTTAGCACATTCTTATCCAGAATGATTTAAAGAGTTGTACCTGCCTAGCAATTTATATCTGTCTGTTTGTCTCTCTGTCTTCTTATTAGATATAAATCAGGGGAACGTCTCTTTACAGTCAGTTATGAAGCATTAGGAAACAGATTATTGTCCAGATATTTGATTAAAAATCATTACTGCTTTAAATATTATTATGTAATGCTTAAGGGAGTTTAATTATATATATATATTTAAATAAACCATAGGTAACTCATGTAAAGTTATTTACAGTTAAAGTAGCGTCTGAGATCTCCTTAATCTGAGACTAAAGAAGTTCTCTCACAGCTCATCTATTTCTCCTGAAAGTTCCAGATATCATATTTATTATGTAACAGAAATATAAACAACTATTACCAAGACTAGGATTTGTTCTAATGTTCTCCGAGTCCCTGAGGTTCTCCAGCGGTTCTCTGAGCCTCCACTGGTCAGGAACGCATGTGGAGCAGGAACGGTGATGTAGTCTAACCTGCAGGAACAATCTGGACAATATGAAAATGAAATAGTTTTGTTTTTGGCTGAACTGCACTCCTCACCCTTACCTGTGGGTCAGAGAAAGCTCCCAGGAGCAGAAAGAGAACCCCGCCCACCCTCTGAGCCTGGGGTCAAAGATTACAGACATCAAGGTGACCCCTGTAACCTGTGTGTCGGCTCCTGGGACGAGTGGGAGTGTCCTGGGTCTAAACACGGTCTCACTGTGAGGAGAGACAGACTCCTGCAGCTCTTCTGAAGAGAAAGAAGTTCACGATTCTACCTGAAACTAAAACTCATCTGTTATTGGGTTCTGCACAGAACCCTTAAAAAACCCCGACAGAGATAAAAAAATAAAGTAGCGTAACTTCTAATGACGCTTCTGTAACTTCACGTACTTACACAACAGATCATCCCGACTCCGTCCCAACTTGTGCCAATAATTTTCGGAGGTTTCATTTCATATATTCTAAAACTACAAGTGCCCTGATATCAGCTGAGATCAGATCAGTTCCTGGCTCTACACTTCAGCCTTTTTTTTTTTTCTCTATTTGTTAAGAGTTAGAAATCTTTTAGCATTATTGTTTAAAAAACATTTTGGTTTGTATTACAACAAGAGCGCGGGTACATGGTTTCTGGTAGTTCTGGTACTCATATTGTAGTTCCAGTTAACAAAACTGTATCATTAGTACAGGATCGCTGACCAGTGAGGGGAGGAACACAAGCGCTCCAGAATGTCTAAGAGCAGAACATTGTGGTGGAGATTTATGAAGTTATAAACCTATGAATTAATTAACAATTTTATTCTTCTCAGGTTCTATGTATGACTAAGGGTTTCTTTTTTTTGTTTTTTTCTGTAACCCATAAGCGAACTAGATCCCTCATCTAGTCCCTGGCAGAACACTCCTAGCAGGATGGCTTTCCTGGATATCTCTCTAAAGAAGTCCTACTTGAAACTCCTCTTCTTTGTTCCACTTGAGGGACAAACTCAGCCCTTTAGAGTTCTAGAGGTAAAGACTTCTTTGTGCAGTGAAAAAAGCCCCAAATGTGAAAATGTGTTTTAGTGAAAAGTTTGATCAGGATCTTTTCATCTGGAGCACACAAAGAACCCTCCAATTTGTGTTGTTGTTTTTTTTACTTCAAAATCCAACAGAAACTAATTCGGACTGTTTACCAACCACAGGAACCCTTGAGGAACCGGTTCTCTTGCGTACGTCTCAGTGGCACTCCCAGCTCAGCTGCAGTACTCCGGGGCCGAGCGTGGTCCTCTGGGGCCCCTGGGGCTCAGCTCTGGTGTTTATTGCAGGTCAGTGTGAAGGTTAAAGGCCTATGGAGGTCTGATCATCAGTGTTATCTTCTCAAAGCTAATCTGCTCCAGACTTCTGACGATGCAGCATTAAATCAGCAGTGACGACTCGACTCCTGCTGAGACCTGAGGGTCTGAGTGACCAGAGATTTTACTGATACACCGCACAGACTGAACACAGATGCAGCACGATGAACTCGATGTAAAACAACGGGGAAACGTCCGTCTCAATGCCCACACAGTCGTCTGACTACACCAAAGGTCTGGTTTTATTTAGCGAGACCCGATTGGACTCGGAGTTCCCAAATTAACATGTAAAACACCAAGTGATGGAGCGGAGTCACTGTTCCTGAATCAAAGTTATTATTGTCCTTTAACAGTGTCTGTTTTATTCCTCTTACACCACAGCAACGTCACAGCTATTACAATCTACATTCATTACAGAAGGACTGGATGAAAAACTTACAGCTTGTTGTGTTCCTGAGATTCACAAAGAACCATGTACTCCTCTGCCTGAAGTGTGAGAAAACCTGCAGTTACAGCTTCACCTCTGACACTGGAGACTCTTCCATCCATTACAGTACGTTACATAAACATCTCCTTACTTCTTACATGCAATTTCACCATATCAGTAAGTTTAATTTGTTCTGGTGGATTGTGTGTGCTGTTACATCCCTGTAGTAACTCTCTCTTTCTCTTTTGCCTTCCTGATTGTGAACGTGCTGTTTTCATTCTCTCTTCAACCAGCTCTGATGCTGATTTTAAACACCAGTTAGGTTGTTACTGTATGCGTGTCTCCATGCAAACTCTAGACAGCAGGTGGCAAAGTTCATGCTTCAAATGCAACACATCACTGTGGTGAAGTAAAAGTACAGATATTTGTTGTGCAATGCAGTGCAGTAAAAGTAAAAAGTAACCTCTAATAAAATGAATCAAGTAAAGTACAGATACATGAGATATGAACTTAAATACAGTAATAAAGTAAATGTGCTCAGTTTCCTCCCACATCTGCCAATCAGAATGTAGCAATTTAAATAAAAAAGAAACACAGCCTCTTGAGCGATTGTTGTGATGTGTGATTAGGTACGATAAAATTTATTGAACATTTTAACATTCTTAACTTCAGTGTGATCACGTCTCATCTTTCCTTTCTATGATCATATAAACTCATTTCCAAAGTCAGTGCACGGAGAGGGAAAAAAACAACAACATTCTGACATCGTTAGAGTTAGTCATGGATTTTGAGCACGAGATTGATTTCGTTAGCTAGCATTTCTCAAAAGGGCTTGGACAATCATTTTGTATTTTAGTTCACGTCAACAAAATTATGGATTATTTTTGGCAGAGTTTCCAAAGACATAAAATCCTTAAACATGACTTACAGTCGGGCGACTTTTGGCCCAAAACATACTGAGCGTCTAGAGGCAGCCATATTTGGCCTGGGGATGTGTAACTGGCAAAAACACGACTTTTTCTTCTGAAGCTGCAAGAGAGAGAGAGAGAGTGAGACAGAGAGTGAGAGAGACAGAAAGAGAGAGAGTGAGACAGAGAGTGAGAGAGACAGAAAGAGAGAGAGTGAGAGTGAGACAGAGAGTGAGACAGAGAGTGAGAGAGACAGAAAGAGAGAGAGTGAGAGTGAGACAGAGAGTGAGACAGAGAGTGAGAGAGACAGAAAGAGAGAGAGTGAGAGAATGCTGCAGCACTTCACGTTTCACTTGAGAACAAGAGCAGCTTTTATTTTTCCGTTCTCTTCAAGTCCAAACCTAATTTAGTGCAGAATGAGGGACGCAGAGACGGGGCCCGGTGTTGCGCTGAAGAGGTTCAGTTCTCACACAGCACCGCACACGTCCTCGTCCTCAGCCTGTTAATGATTTACAAAAAAATGCAGAAACAAATCGGCCGAGCACTAACATGGACAAAACCATGGAGCTCTTTGATGAGCGGAAAAATCTGAGCATCGGGTTTCACAAACACGCCAATTCCTGAAACTTTTAGTGACGGATATCAGATTTAAGTGCACTTCAAAAACTGGATTTGTTTTGAGTTTTTATTAAATGTAATATCCTTCAGCATTAGGGATGGAAATGTAAAACTGTGCACGGCATTATGGGTATTCTGTGGGCCAAACACACTACATAGTGCGCACAAGCACTACCACTGTGGGCGTGTCCCAAACCACACCCTTACAGGTGATAGTTGATGAGGAACATGGATTAGGACACAGCCCTTGGGTTTTTCTCGCCCTGTCACACTTGAGTGTGCAGTTATTCAGTAACTACAGTATGAGCTAATGCCTGGAGCCTGAAATCTAGTGCACTTCCTGTCTGCGACGCCTTTCGCCTTTTCTCCTGATGACGTCGCTCAACGTAGCAGCTTTTCTCATAAAGCTTGATTTTACTCAGAAACAGACGACATAAAGAGAGCTTCTTTCTGACTGTGATGGAGCTCTGACACTGGAGACTCCTTCACCACAGTTGGTAAATGCTCTGCTGCGGTCCAGGCCGAGGCTTCGCCCATCGCGGGACTCGATCTCAAACTGGCAGCAGTTTCTATCTTTTCATTTTTCAATATAGAGCTGAAGTCTTTGATCATTACTTCTCTTTTGTGTGTGTTTTGTGTGTTTTTGCATGTGTGTGTAATGAAACTATGTGGATTGAATTAAGCTCATGTTCCGCAGATTCCGAGCCCAGATTAGAATCCTAAGATGATTTGATCGCGGTTGAGTTTTGATGGACGTTACAAAGCGTCTCCTGAGCAGCCCAACGGTTAAAATGGATTTAAAACCAGTTTAGGCAAAATCTTCTAAAAATATTATGAATGTTGTTTAATGCAAAGTTATTCGCATAAAAAAAAATTCCACCGAAGGTTTCGATACAGATGGTGTAAAAACCGTCTCGCGCTGCGCTCGCACTGATTGCTAACAGAGTCACATGAAGAACAGATTCATCTTTAACCAAACACTTCACACATTTTACAGACGTGACTGCGACGGCTTCGATCTTTTATCAAAGAAAAGAGTCCAAATCAGCTTCGTCCCAAACGCCAGAGCTGGACAGAGGACTCTTTATTAAAGCGACAGCTGCACCGGGTGCCACGTCTGGAGATGAATCGCTGCAAGCTTCTTCTGATCCAGAGAAATCACAGAACCTCATGTTCTCTCTGTTCTTTGTTCTGCATATTAAAAGAAAGTCATGGTCAGAAGGTCGCGTCTTAGCTAGCAACTAACCTAACTAGCTTAACTCAGCTAGCCTTTAAAATACAGAGATACTGTATAGCAAAAAACTGAACCCTGGAAGAGAATGGTCTTGGCCATATGGGGCTCTTAGTACAAATAATACAAATGTTAGGCCCTAAAAATTTCAGGAACATTTGACCCCTGAGGAACCCAGGAAAAACGGGGCTTTGGGAGCAGAGGACCCTGGGAAAATCAAGCCACAGAAAGAAAATGCCGCGAAGCATTGAGCCTTAGAAATATGTAACACACAGCCTTCTAAATGTAGGGCCCTTGGAGAATAGAACCCTAGAAACAAAGGACCCCAAAAAATAAGGGCATGGAAAAATAAGACCCTAAAATAAAGGTGCACAAGAATATAGAAACCTGGGAGTTTGGGAATAAAGAAAGAAACGACTCTGGAGATACAGGGCCTTGGGAATGTAAGGCTCTAGAGCCAGGACTTAGCAGGTGACTAGAGCCAGAACGTAGTGGGTCACTAGAGCCAGGACGTAGTGGGCCGGACAGGGAAGTGAAATCAGAAAAGCCTTGAGGAATACACACTGCTCTGGAAGCAGATAACAGTCTGCTAGCATGACGCGGGTTTGCAGTGTCTTCTTACATAAATAGGGGTTTCAGTTAGAACACCAATGACATTTGGAACACAGCCGAGATAGTTTCCGTTCTCTGGCGTTCTCTTGATATCGCCTGGGTGGAACGACCACTGAGGGACCCTGAGACACTCGACCTGTTCTGCCCTCAGTGTGTGAATGTGCTATGCACAGATAATCTAGAACACTTTACACACACACACACACACACACACACACACACACAGGGCTCTCATCACTGGAAAATGCTTCTTGATGAAGTCTGCTTGACCAGAAGGGTGGATGAGTGCGTGATGAGTGCGTTCCACACTCCGTCCCCAGTGACCCTGAATAAAGCGTGCCCTTCTCTCGCTCCCTACTGGATAAATGTTTGAACACTGCAGCATTAAGATGAGCAGGGCTCGATAAACAGGATGGGGTTTAAATAGGACGCAGCCGCAGGTCCGGAGTGGAGGGACGCAGGAATCTTATTTGTTTGTCCAGTAACCGAGGCTGGATTTGTCCGGCAGCGGCTCCGAGTCCTGCGATGGCATTGAAAAGGAGGTATTTAAAATAAAACCCCAGGTTCTGCTGAAGCACGTCAGCAGCGGACGCCAAAATTACGGCCCAAAAAAAACCGAGTCAACAAACACGTCTCCACTTTTATTCACCTCCTCGCTGGTCGTGTGTTTTTATTCCTCCAGCAGGAGGTGAAAAGGTTTTCAGCAGCCGCTTCCTGCCCCGGGGCTGAAGGGAGCAGTGTGCTAATGAAAGAATAATAAAAATAACATCATCATCATCATCATCATCATCAGGATTCTCCAGGAAATAAATATTAAATTAAACTGTCATTTTAATATTCTGCATGTTTAATATAAGTGAAACTAATGAAGGGATACGCAAGAAAGGGATGTAGAAAGAGTGAAAAAGTAAATGAAAGCAGAAAGGATGAGGGTGGTATGGGTGAAAGGGTGAAAAAAAAAAGGAAAATAGATTTTAAAAGGAAAAAAGAGATTGCATTATAGAAGGAATAAATTAGGTGTCATGGAAAAGAAAAAGTAACAAAGGATTAAAAGAAAAAGAAAGAAAGGAAGGATGGGAAGGGAATATAAAAGGAGAGATAAGAGTAAGAAAGGATATTACGAGAAATAAGAAAAAATAGAGGAAAAAAGAAAAAGGTAAAAATCAGAGAAGAGAAAAATAAATTATAAAATCATAAAATACTGAAATGAAGATAACAACAGAGCGGGAAAAAGAAGAGAAAGGTAGAAAGGTGGGTGAGTCGGGCGTGCTGAGTGTTCATCTCTCTGAGATGGGAATGGAAAGATCTCATGACGAAGGTGTGTGTGTGTGTGTGTGTGTGTGTGGTTACTGTGAGACAGAAGCTCAGTGACCCGGTGAAATCTGTGCGTATTGAGCGACTGTGATCAAAGATGAACGATTGACCAGCAGTGTGTTCATTATTCACTTTGTCCCGTTTGTTTTCGACATGTTTTCGTTCCCCTTTATTCTACAGTCCCGGTGTTACTACAAGAGCATCCGTGTGGTCGAGATGTTCGAGTCATTAGTTATAATTAATAAAGTTTATAAAATAATAAAACATCATACTTTACACTCTGAGACGGAGGTCTGTTTGTCATTAATGTAACACTTTTGACACTAAAAAACACAACTCTCTCTCTCTCTCTCTCTCTCACACACACACACACACACACACACACAGGTTGGTGGTCTCTCCCCCCCCCTCATTATAATTTATGCCCGTGTCCAAGCTCTTGTAAGGCAATTAATAATGACTTGGTTCATCTCGGGCCAGGAGCTGTGTGTAAGCGAGATGATGTGCGGAGCCGTGTGTGTGTGATTTACTCCTCACTCTTCCGCTTCTCACGTTAAACTTCTAGCAGAAGTGGAACTGAAAACTTTCCTACATGATGTTTGGCTTCAGCTTTTCTGTGTGAACATGACAGAGTAAGATGTAAAGGAGCAACGTTACACTGAGTCCGGCGCTGGAACACTCCGAGTGTACGGCAAGGCACAGGTCACATGACTGAGGGATGGGGCAGGGGTTAAAGAGTGTGTAACTTGAACTCCGTTATTAAAATCACCTGTGAGGGGGGCAGGTAGGGGACAGGAAGTGTGTTACAGTGTGTTACAGAGTGTTATGGAGTGTTACTGTACATTGTTAGTGTGTTTTAGTGTGTTACAGTGTGTTGCTGTGTGTTACAGAGTGTTGTGGTCTGTTACAGAGTGTTACGGTGTATTACAGAGTATTGCAGTGTTTTACAAAGTGTTGTGGTGTATAATGGTGTGTTACAGAGTGTTAAAGTATGTTAAAGAGTGTTACGGTGTTACATTGTGTTACATTGTGTTACAGAGTGTTACAGTGTGTTGCAGAGTGTTGTGGTCTGTTACAGAATGTTGCGATGTGTTACAGAGTGTTACGTTGTTAGTGTGTTTAAGTGTGTTACAGTGTGTTACACAGTGTTGCAGTGTTTTAGTGTATTACAGAGTGTTATGGTGTGTTACAAAGTGTTGCAGTGTATTACAGTGTGTTACGGTGTGTTACAGAGTGTTGCAGTGTATTACAGTGTGTTACAGTGTGTTACAGAGTGTTGCAGTGTTTTACAGAGTGTTGCAGTGTATTACAGTGTGTTACAGAGTGTTGCAGTGTGTTACAGAGTGTTGCAGTGTGTTACAGAGTGTTGCAGTGTATTACAGTGTGTTACGGTGTGTTACAGAGTGTTGCAGTGTATTACAGTGTGTTACGGTGTGTTACAGAGTGTTGCAGTGTTTTACAGAGTGTTGCAGTGTATTACAGTGTGTTACAGAGTGTTGCAGTGTATTACAGTGTGTTACGGTGTGTTACAGAGTGTTGCAGTGTATTACAGTGTGTTACGGTGTGTTACAGAGTGTTGCAGTGTTTTACAGAGTGTTGCAGTGTATTACAGTGTGTTACAGAGTGTTGCAGTGTATTACAGTGTGTTACGGTGTGTTACAGAGTGTTGCAGTGTATTACAGTGTGTTACGGTGTGTTACAGAGTGTTGCAGTGTTTTACAGAGTGTTGCAGTGTATTACAGTGTGTTACAGAGTGTTGCAGTGTATTACAGTGTGTTACGGTGTGTTACAGAGTGTTGCAGTGTTTTACAGAGTGTTGCAGTGTGTTACAGAGTGTTGCAGTGTATTACAGTGTGTTACGGTGTGTTACAGAGTGTTGCAGTGTATTACAGTGTGTTACGGTGTGTTACAGAGTGTTGCAGTGTTTTACAGAGTGTTGCAGTGTATTACAGTGTGTTACAGAGTGTTGCAGTGTATTACAGTGTGTTACGGTGTGTTACAGAGTGTTGCAGTGTATTACAGTGTGTTACGGTGTGTTACAGAGTGTTGCAGTGTTTTACAGAGTGTTGCAGTGTATTACAGTGTGTTACAGAGTGTTGCAGTGTATTACAGTGTGTTACGGTGTGTTACAGAGTGTTGCAGTGTATTACAGTGTGTTACGGTGTGTTACAGAGTGTTGCAGTGTTTTACAGAGTGTTGCAGTGTATTACAGTGTGTTACAGAGTGTTGCAGTGTATTACAGTGTGTTACGGTGTGTTACAGAGTGTTGCAGTGTATTACAGTGTGTTACGGTGTGTTACAGAGTGTTGCAGTGTTTTACAGAGTGTTGCAGTGTATTACAGTGTGTTACAAAGTGTTGCAGTGTATTACAGTGTGTTACAGAGTGTTGTGGTGTGTTACAAAGTGTTGCAGTGTATGACGGTGTGTTACAGAGTGTTGTGGTGTGTTACAAAGTGTTGCAGTGTATTACGGTGTGTTACAGAGTGTTGTGTTGTGTTACAGACTGTTACGGTGTGTTACAGAGTGTTACAGTGTATTACGTTGAGTTACAGAGTGTTACGGTGTTGGTGTGTTACAGTGTGTAATGGTGTTACAGTGCATTTCAGTGTGTTACATTGTGTTAGTTTGTTACAGAGTGTTACAATTTTCTGTGTTACAGTGTTGTAGTTTGTTACTGTGTGTTACCATGGGTTAGTATAAAAAACAACTAAGTCACACCTGAGTCAGGATCAGGTAGTGGGCGTGATACAGGTGGTACAAAAAGTTTTTCACGTGTGGACGCTGTTCAGCTTGACTTCATCTAAAAAATGTAAAATTATTTTGAAATATTAGATTTTTCCTGTACAGTCTGTTTCGTGTGTTAGTCGAGTCCTGACATGGAGTTTGCCTCTACAGGGCGCTTTGATGTGATCACGCTAAACCGGAGGCTGCACACTTCCGTCACACGTTAGCAACATTAGCCTCAAACACTGAAAAAATCTCATCCCCCCTCCCCCCTCCTCCTCCTTCACCTTACACCCCCCCAAAGTCCTCTTCCTAACCAGCAGCTCTGGATTTTCTCAGCGGCGTTACGGGGGCAGACTGCGACGTTCGTCTGACCTCCTTTACTTCCTGTTGCACAGCCGATGTCAGGTGCTAGCTGATCTCACTTTTTTCTCCAAGACGGAGAGTAAACACAAAAACAGAGATGCAGGAAAGAGACAGAGGAAGATTACGGCGAGTTGTGCTGTGATGCGTTCCTGAAGAAAACGGTTTGAGCGTCTCGGATGCAATGACTGAGAATTTAACTTTATGTTTCTTTCTTTTTTACAGAAATGTGTGGGTGTGTCTCGGATAACAGCGCTCATAACGTCACAGGCGCCATGTAAAACTCTCAGGAGGACCAGGGGGTAAAGTAACGAAGGGCCCTTCGTCTGCAGCACTCGAGGGAAACGTCGGGACACCTGACAGATCCATCACAGGGAAGTTATTTCCCTCCAAACGCAGAAACCACAACCGTAAAACAAACACACACTCTTACAAGAAGGAGAAATTCATGCATAACTTTACGTTATCATCAGCGCTTTATGAATATATATAACACACACACACACACACAACATGTTGAGAAAGAAAAATATGAGCCGACGGCTAACGGGAGTCAACAATAGCGCTCGAACATTGTAAATTACTTCAACCAGTTGGTAAACCAGCTTAATTGTTCATAATATCTAATTGTCTTAATAAACCAGTTTGTAAATCACTTTCTAAACCAGTTCCTGGATGCATTAATCCTAAGTTTAAAATTAAATGAATGGACTCATAAATCAGTGTGTGCTGTGCTGTGACACGCTTGCCAATCACACACACACACACACACACACGTCGGAGTGTCAGAATGGTCTCTGGTTTATAAACAGAACAGAGAGGTATATGAGTTCGAAACCCCAGAATAAACCCAGGGTAAGAACCCAGAGCCATCACATGGGGGGTTTGTGATAAAATGAGAGGGGAAGCATCCAAAAAACACTAAGAGTGACCAATCCACATCCTAAATGTCTTCCTAACCCAGTCCCTTGGACGGTGACTCTCTCAGACTCTCTCTGTCTCAGTTTTGGACACACACGAGGTCCGACTCGTTCGACCCACCCGCCCCCGTCTCAGTCACAGTGATGGTGTTTGTTTTCCGTTTTAAACCCCTGAGCGTGATGGCGTCTCCGCTGCTCGCTCTGATGTTCTGGAACTCTGAGGTTGGTTTATTTGCTTGTGGCTTTGTGCCGAGGCTGTCTCTGTCCTCAGAGGAACCTGTTTGACCTCCAGCAGGATGGAGGAAGACCACTCAGTTCCCTGGGGGAAGACCTGCGAGAGAATCTTCTGGAACAGTAACATTCAGTGTAAGTCAGCTGTTTACAGCTACAGTGCTAACTATGCTAATGACACTAACGAGGCTAAATAACTCTACTAAGCTTTTTACACCTGCATCACCCAAAGCGCCCCCTATAAACTTCCCCTAAACGTGATAAATGAGGGCACCATTTTGGAGCACCGTAACTGCTTTTGTCCCCTCCCCTTGTCCCACAGGCCACGCCCAGTTCACAGCTGTATTTCGAGCCGGAGCTGAAAGCTTGTGTAAGTCCACTAAACACTCTCACTGCTCATTTAAACCAGCGCTAACGTAAAAACGACTTTACTCAACTTAATAATGTGATGTAGAATGAGACGTAGTTTATATGTGCGAGAAGTTTATTACGTGTTAACGCATTTAATACAATTTTCCTTTGGGATTAATAAAGTAGCCTACTCAATCGATCCATCTATTAGACACATTAGCCGCAATAGCCGCGGCTCCAGCGGTAGCCAGACTTCACCTGAAACGCTGCGTTAAAGGAAGATGAATGTAAAGCTTTATGATAAAAAATAAATCTCTATTGAATTGTGAATGCATCTGCTCTCTAACGTGCACGTGTGTGTGTGTGTGTGTATGTGTGTGTATGAGTGACCTCGTAGACCAACGGTGGAAATTTTGATGCAGAATGAAAGCCATGTTTGAAAAATAAAAGTTTGTGTGTGAAGCCATTTTTAAACCTGTGATGAAGTTTTACTGTAAATACGAGCAAAAGCGGCAAAACTGGCACCTCATGATGACGCCCATGACCTGCTGCACGTCAGCGCTGTGTGTGTGTGTGTGTGTGTGTGTGTGTGTTTAGTCCTGTAAACATAAATATGAGTCTTTTTTTATTATGTGCTCAGGGCGTTCTTTTTGCCAACATTAAGCACACACACACACACACACACACACACACACACACCATGCCAAAACCTGAGGGTGTGTCCCGTACATAAACCACACACACACAGACACACACACACACTCACACTGAGTGACCTCTTTGCCACACACTATATTACCACATGTGCACACTGGATGTTAGTGACCCTCTGACCACACACACACACATACACACACATACACACACACCTCAGGGTCATGTTTGCACAGGCTGCACATGGACAGCAAATGAAAGAGAGAGAGACAGACAGACAGACAGATGGAGAAAGAGAGAGACAACAGACAGACAGAGAAAACGAGACGGCTAGACAATTGTATATTTATAAGAATGATTCAGAAACTACAGTCTCTAATTCCAGATCTCCTGTAGGCCACACCCACAACCTGAGTGTAATATTGGGAGTATCCCCCTTCTAATAAACCATCCCTGTATAACATTTCCCCTTATTGCCCCAAATATCTTAACAAAACTCGGAAACATCTTTCCAGACCACCACAGAGTACCCTCGCCCACCCTGACCAAACCCCCCATACCGGACCTGTCTGACCCATCCTGGTGTCCTTCTTCTGGTTTGGAGATCTCGTCACATGGGATGCGTCCGGTGTCTGGGGACGGTTTCACTCTACCATGAAGACGGTTCTAGCCTCTACTGGTGTTGACAGCTGTTTCTCTGAGGACTTGACTTGGCTGAAGCTGCTCAATAGTTCACGACTGGAATTTTTCTTACAAGTCTACCTGAGTCTTCATTAACTACCTGGACTCCATATTAACATCAATTAACATCACCTGTTATAGCTGAACTGCCTGACACACCTAACACACAGTATGAGTGCAGATCAATCCCTGCTATCCGTTATCACCCAGATGAGGATGGGTTCCCTGTTGAGTCTGGTTCCTCTCAAGGTTTCTTCCTATTACCATCTCAGGGAGTTTTTCCTTGCCACTGTCGCCCTTCGGTTTGTTCATCAGGGATGATCTGACCATTTTGATTCTTACACACTCACATTCCATACACACTTGAATAATTCTTTTGATTGTGTAAAGCTGCTTCGCGACAATGATAAAAGCGCTGTACAAATAAAATTTAATTTAATTTAACGAACACAGACAAAAACGCCCCAAAGTAGTTTTGGGATTGTAAGGCATAATTATTGCCAGTGACTACAACTTACACCATACAACCACAAACCCCCAAACCCTGAAACAACCTCCCCAGTTACCCAAAAACTACCCAAAACAACTACAAATAAATCACACAATCCAAACTACCCAAACTACCCCTAAATAACTGTAGTGATTCCAAACTACCCAAAGTTTACACTTGACAAGGTACCATAAATTACCCCAAACTGCCCTAACCCCAAAACGTCCATACACTTACACAGACTCCTTGCAAAAAGCCCAACCACCTCCAGTAACCCTACATCATCATGAACCCTATAGATGACCTTAAACAATCGCTAATGAGTTTAAACTGATCAAAACATACCTACAGGACCATAACTGAACCTTACAACCTACAACTGTCCTAACAACCCCCCCCCCCCATAAAAAAACCCCCACATCTCATTACAGACTCCCCTCAAGTAGCACAAACCATCTCCAATCGCCCAAAACTACCCTGATGACCCTGGATGACCCACAGTGAATCCAAACAACCACAGATTACCTCATACTAATCTTCCAGTACACCTTGTGTAATCCGACATGTCCGCACCCAGAACCTATTTTACCCCAGCCAATTACCCAACCTGTTGCTCAAACGCTACAGGGTGTGGGTTACAGCTGTCGTCATGGCGATATGATATCCCAGGATGGGTGAGGCTCTGTGGGTTTAGGTCTTAATGACGCTTACAGAAACTGGGATTTATTGTCCTGCATTAAAACAAACCATGAACAGCTTTCTGCAAAACTCTGCACAA
Source organism: Clarias gariepinus (assembly GCF_024256425.1). Lineage (NCBI taxonomy): Eukaryota > Metazoa > Chordata > Actinopteri > Siluriformes > Clariidae > Clarias > Clarias gariepinus. The sequence continues at coordinate 926,424 of NC_071116.1, read as the reverse complement.
AACTGCACAAAACAATGCAAAGCAGAGAAACGAGATGATGTCATGAGCACTTACAGTAGAGCATTCACTCAAAATTAAACACTAGCACAGAAATTAGCGTGTGTGTTCTCTCTAGCGGTCTCCCTTCAACCTCCATTCACGGACATAAAAGAAATGAGATCACAGAGCCGCAGTTTGCGTGACTTCTTCTAAACGATCTTCTCGCCAGCAGCGTCGTCTAATTAATCCTCGTACTGAGGTGGAACCCGACCCATTGGGGAATGCCGTCCCTTTGCCTCTCCGCGTCATGTCAGGATGAAGCACCTGCTTTGGGGAACACATGTAATCCGGCCCGGGACAAAGGCGCGAGATGTAGCCCGGATCATCGGCTTTCTTCTCATTATCGAGCGCAGTATCAAGTTCACACTCGTACTCTATTTTTAGAAGGATGATGTTAGCAGCAGGAGGAGAATCTCTCTGTTGTCACTGGGTTTCCACTCCGAGGAAGATCTCAGGTTTACCGCACGGTGAGAAAAGCCGGAGTTTATCAAGTTTCATGGCAGCTTGCGTGTAAAGCGTTATTATGGTGAGGAAGTGGTGTGTAAAGAGTGACGGAATGGCAGTAAATCAGGGGATCGATGTCACTGCTGCGCTCGGGGACACGAAGAGCGACTGTAATGACCTCACACGCTGACGGGGCGTCGCTCACAACTTCTGTAAGGAAAAAAACAAGGGAAAAAAACTTCAACTTCATTTTCTTTTATGATTTGCCATATATTTTTCTTTTTCATTGTATTTCTGTATGTCTTTGGTTCATTCTTTCAAAAAGTTAGCGTTCTTTGTTTTTTACCCTCCTTTTCTCACGTTTACTTCTCATTCCACCGCGTGCTATTGCTTCTTCCATTCATCAGCAATGCTTTACTTCTGTAACATTTTTTGTTCACAGATAAACTAGTGAACACTTTAGCATTAAAAGTGGACTACATTCAGAAGGTCATGAGTTTAAATGCAAGACACCACCTCCCAGCTGTGGCACTGAACCCCTTACCTGCTCAGGTGTATAAAGGATGGCCAGGGCGTGTGCTGTAAATGTCACTTTCCGGTGGTTGGTGTCGGAACATGCAATAAGTAAAGACACATGCAGGCTGAAGAGCTGGACCCTCTCATCTCCTGCGGTTCTCTAACCGCTCCTTTCCAACCCGTCTCCTTGCGTCCTCACACTCGCACGCCTTTATTCCTCGCTCGGAGCCGAAGGTCATCACTCAAAACTCCATCTTCTCCAAAATCTGCTGCGTTTATTACGACATATCACAGCCGGGCATTTTCTCAAGGACTGGAATCCATTAAATCCGAGGAACGCTTTTCATCTCGAGGTGATGTAAACTCCCCTGTGGGGGCGATGCGCCGTTCGAATGCAAGTTGCACAACGGCCGGATCTTCTGTCATGAAGGTCATGAAAAGCAAACAGACAGTGAGCACGGTTATTTAGAACAGAAACGATAAATTAGGAGGACATCAAACCAGGAAAGAAATTAAAGTGGAAAAAGTCGTTCTGTTGTGATACACAAGATGGATGAAGCTGCGGCGAGTCACAGACTCTGGAACTGATTCACTCCAGACTCGCTCGGAAAGGCAGGAAGGCTCCGAGTGCCACGTTCCAACAGTTGGGCCATAAAGCAAGAACACAACAAAGAAAGAGTCGTACTGCAACAGAGCTTTGTCTTCATAATCTCAGGGATTAATGTCTCTGTGCAACACAAATAACTCTGAGACGGAGCGAGAGATCGCAATAAATCTGCACTTTACTGAGACCTTCAACCTTTAATGGAATAGTTCCATGAAAAATGAAATGCACACACACACACACACACACATGTTTTTCTTAAATAGCAATGCATGAGCTCTTAGCACAGAAACCATAACGTATCTACTGACCAATCAGAATCCAGGATTCCACATAGCTATGAGTCAGATAGCACACAGCACAAAAATCATTTAGGAATAAAGTCAGCAACCTGAAAATACACACACCTGGGAAGGTCCCCAGGTCATACCTCCTCACACACCATTCTGAAAAATCGCATTTGTGAGCACGTGACCTCCACACACACACACACACACACACACACAAGTCACCTCACCTCGTCTGCTCAAAGCCACCTTCTGCAAAAAAACATTATGAAAAGAAAATGTGCTTCTGGGTTAGTTTTCGTGGTTCGTCAGCGCTGCAGAAGACGAATCCACGTCGAGACAAACAAAAGAGGGCTTTATTTAACTGTCTGAAAATAAAGCAGATGTAAAACACCAGTAAAATATTACAGCTCCAATATCTCTGGCTTTCCATCCGGCGGCTTTGAAGTGCGCCTGAAAGACGAGGCTTTATTAAAGACACGGGACCCGAGAAGGATTGATTAAACCAATCCATCACCGTGCTGACGTCCTACAGCGCCGCTTGTGCTACCTGCAGACACCGAAACCCTCATGGCAACATTAATACGACGTGGCCTTCGACATCGCGCCGTAAAAACCGAGAACAATGCCGTCTTTCAGTGCCGCACCTTTAAACCCGGTTCATATTTAACGCGTGCTGCACGTCAAGAGGAGTCCTCAAGGTCGGAGAGATGGAAAGAGACAGGTACGAGGTGCAGATGGCGGATGTTAACACACTCGTAACACGTGCCTAACACACTCCAGGCCTCGGTAACGGGGTTGCCCTGATCAGCGCTACTCATCACCTTACGTGTCAAGATCATCTTCATACGATCGGAAGAAATAAGGCCCGCAGGGGAGCGCGGCGAGGAGGGAAAAGATGTCCAGGGTCGACTGGAGCGGAGACAGCGCGTTCCCGACACCCGCTTTGATCCAGAAACGGACCACCGTGTTCGCAACCAGGAGCGAGAGCTCACACAGGTGAAGTGCTACTGTTCAGACGAGGCGCCTTGAACCGCGAAATCTACCGAACGCCGTCTCGTCCTTCAGCTCGACCCGCGGGTCAGACTCTGACTCAAAACAGCTTCGCGCTTGCAAATCTCACGCTTGCAAATTCACACCACTTGTGTTAGCGCTCATACACTTTCTGTTTTTATTACCACTTCAGCTGTTGGACTCCTGACAAACGTGGCATGAGATTGATGCAGGAGATAGAAAATATCAACTCCAGGCATGAGGTCACTCAAGCAAGCAGCTCAAACCCTGATCTGAAACCATGCTGTTTGTTCTGTGGTGTGTTCGTGTAAGAGGAAACTTGTCTGCTCCTTTCTGAAAGAAAGAAAAAAAAAAACAATCAGACCTAACAAACAAATTTCTGTTTACAGAAAACTCATGGTCGGTATATTCCGGCGCGTTTTCCAAAAAATTACACACTCAATTTTCCAGTTTATCTGACGAGAGCCAGAACAGTGGAGTGAAGACTTCACTCAGCTTCTTCTAAACAACGCAGATACAAACACGCATTTAAAGCTTTCAAACATCGTTCCTTTTGATGGCCGGATCACCGACTTGGGGGCTGGGGGGAAGGGGGGAGTTTGAGGCGGAGGGCGCTCCGTTCTGTATGATAGACTCGCGGAGCGTCTCTGATTCACAACGACGGCTTTCGCAAAGGCGTCCGAGATCAGGATCATGAGCTCTCACGGTGTCCTGGAGAACACGTCTTCTGTACACACTGTGCTAAAGTTATGAGATCATCATGAAGATCTTCAACACAGAAAAGTCCTGCATGTTACTAAGTGACTGCATGAAAGAAACATTGAGCAAAATAAAATATATATCGTAGACTTTTCCGCCATTCATTAGCCTAATGAGCCAGATGTGGAGGCCAGGGGTAGCTCAGCGGTTAAGACATTGGACTACGGTTCGGAAGATCCCAGGGTCAAACCCCACAACCACCAAGCCATTGTTGGGCCCTTGAGCGCGGCCCTTAACCCTCAACTGCTCAGATGTGTAATGAGATTCAAAAAAATACAATTTTAATGTAAGTCTCCTTGGATAAGAGCGTCTGCCAAATGCCTAAATGTAAATGTGATGATAAGTGCATTAACTCATAGAAGATTTCACTCTGTTTCATTGAGAATCTGTAAAGTTACAGCTTCTCGTCTGACTGTTACAAAGCACTGACACTGGAGACTCCTTCCTTACGTTAAAGCAAACTCCACCCGATCAGTAATTAGGCTTCACTCCTGGTTTAATAACAACACGTCTGTTTATTGTGGTGATGTATGATGTGGAAATGTTGTCATCTAGCACGAACAAGCTAAAATCAGGACCACCCACTGGCCCACCCAGACATAAACACCATCACACACACACACACACACACACAACTCAGCTTTAATCACACTACAGGATTTACTCTCTCTCTCTCTCAGTTGGTAATCAGTAGTTTGTGGTTTTGTGGTTCGTCACTCAGCAGAAGAGCGCGTTTCCTCATCCACACTTATCAGAAATCTGTGAGGGGAGGAAAAACTGAAACAAATCAAATCCTGCAAACTCAAACCAGAGTCACTGCAGCTCTTAAACCCAAACTCTAATCCGAGCTGACACCGGGGGAGAACCCTGACCACCTGGAAGTCCAACATCTGGTTCCAAACTGGAACTGGAATCCGAGTTCAGCTCCATGTCTCTAAAATCCAGTTCACCTGCAGCTTTGACCTTTAATTCGGCCCGATTCACGGCGAGGCTTTCACATCCATCTCCATTTCAGGCTTCAACTTCCAGATCAACGGGCGATCTAGAACCCAGATCAACTAGAACTCTACACTGCTCGGAGCAACCGGAAATCTAGATTGAGATCACTGGAAGTGCTCGTGAAGCGAAGGTCTGGAGTCTAATCCGTACGCTCGGGGAGTAATCCTGGTCGCCGTGAGCGACGTGTGTGATCAGTGGGTGAGATCTAAGAGCGAGCGTGTGAGTAGACGATGGCGTGACGGTGACGGATCTCAGCGTGATGAGGGCTAAAGCGAGCTAATATTCCTGATGGGGTTCCTCGGTGCGTTATCGCTCGCTGAAAACGGATCTCTGCATTTCTGTGGGATTTTTCTTCTTTAATAACGGAGCAACGCTAAGCTCCTCGCCATTACCGCTTTAACTGTGAAACCAGACACGGGGTGAGCGAGTGCCAGCTGTTTGTATCAGCAAATAACAGGGATTAGTGCGAAATAAACCTGCTTCATCTGGGATAAGAGGTGGCGCATGTCGTTATCAACAGAGACGTCAGATTCTGTTACTTTAATCAGTCGGAAATCCAGAAAATCGCCTTAAACTCAACGTATCACATGAAGCTCCTCCACGCCACCAGGCCAAGAGAAAGACTCGGTTTTCTTAAATTCATTTTTTTTTCTTTTATCGTCTCAGCTTGCCGTTCTCCTCTGCACACTAAAGTGTGTGCATGTGTACACACACACACACACACACACACACACAATCACTGTCCTGTTGTTGTTCTTTACCCAATCTGTAGATCATCAGAACATCACATGGCGTCTGATTCGCCACAAGAAAACACGATCACGTGACTGATTTTCTCTCTTAACTGAGGCGAGAAGAGACGCGCCAATGTGTCCAAACAAGAAGCAGCAGCATGAAGTGTTTGAAGAACCAGAAGAACTCTGAAGACTAATAAAGTAATTACAGGACATTACAGAGAGCTGAAGAACGACAGGAGAAATGAAAACCAGTGACGGAGAGAGGGGGAGAGAGGGGAGGGGTGGGGGGAACGGGGTGCTGTTTAGTAAAACATTCCTGTTTTTTAAAGGAATCATCATCAATATTTATTATCCTGTACTTATCATCATAAGAGGTTATAAGATGATATTTTTCTGATCTGGTGAGACTCTGGCGGCTGCATTTTGGATTAACTGTAGCTTGTTTAACGATGTAGAGTTAATAGACACTGAAACAGTGCGCACAGGTGAGGAGTGAAACAGCAGGAGGTGAAGGTACGAATACATGCTTTATACACACACACACACACACACACACACACACACACACGTACACTTTTAAACTTAAATTGTGTTAGTTTTGCTCATTAGGTGAATGAATCCAAATCCACATAAAGTTTAAGAGACGTGATGGAAGTAAATCTGTGCTGCGGAAGTTTTGGCACTCTGGGGGGAAGTTAAAGCTTTTCAGCAAAATGTTTTCCAACATTATTTATACTTTGTTTACGTGTTTCTTTCCAGACAACCTTTCAGCAGGGCTCTGAGATCAGGAGAGTGTCGAGGTTCTCAGACTTCACTGAATTGATCAATCAGGCCTGGTTCTGACCTCAGGTCAGGACACAGAACAAAGTCAAGTGAGATTGGGTCTATAAATATATAATTTAATATCTGGAAAGAGGAACCGCCCTATACAGCACTAGTCAAAAGTTTGGACGCCCCTTCTAATTCAGCGTTTTTTGTTTAGTGATTTATTTTCTACTTTCTAGAACAAAACTGGAGATTTTTCA
>NC_071116.1:910000-915000 GCF_024256425.1 Clarias gariepinus | reverse complement strand
TCACTGAGATAAAGATCAGGAGGATCGCGGGATGTTAAAGTAAAAGTTGTTTAAGACACGACTGAGCGACGCGATAAGACATGGGGGGGGGGGGGGGGTTTGGTGTCTTATAGGGTTTTTATTTTAGTAAAAAATTAAATCACACATGATTAATCTGATGTAAACCTGTGATGTACAAAATCTAAATATTTCTTGTCCTTTGCGATATGGAACGAGACGAAGAGACGGAGACGATCGAGAGTTAAACGGACAAGTTCAAGCATCGACGTTATTTCGGAACATTATGATGCCTGACAGGTGACGTGATTAACACTGATTATCTCTTTAATTAAGCAGCAAGAAATCATTTTGTCTGAGACGTTGATGCATTTGAGCAGACGAGGGACAGACTGTGACGTCTAGACGACTCCCGGTCAGCAGGGGTCAGGACACAGCAACGGTGCTTTAAGGAGGGAGAACCAGTGAACCTGCGACAGGGTCATGAGCGACCAGGAGGGACACAGGGGAGTAAAGGCTGGACCATGTAGTCCATGAGGAGACAGAACACACAGGGCGTGGCAGTTTTGTTGTGTAAGGAGAAGCTGTGTAGCTGCAGAGCGCTCAGGTTGTCCATGCTGGCCCGTATCCTCCACCGAACACCTGCACTGGACACATGGGCATCAGAACTGGACCACGGAGCGATGGGAGAAGGACGTGTAAAGGGGGCGTGTGTGTGTGTGTGTGTGTGTCGTTTTCCAAGTGAAAAGACAGCACCAGGCAGCACTGTTTCAGCCGGAGGCATTATGTGAAGAAGGCAAGCAGGTGTGGAGGCAGTGTGATGCTGTGGGTGATGTCCTGCTGGAAGACCTCAGGTCCTGCTCCTCATGTGATTGTTACCCTAATCACTAAACACTGTTCCAGACCTACACCCCTTCATGGAGACCGTGTTCCCTGTGGGTAGTGTGTTTCAGCAGAACAATGTGCCCTGACACACATATATACACACACACTTCTGGAACCGTTTGAGGAACATGACTAGGTGTTGACTCCTAATTCCAAATTCCTCAGATCTCAGTCTGATCGAGTGTCTGTGGGACACGCTGGAGAAACATGTCTGATCCATGGAAGCTCCACCTCACACACTTACAGGACTTAAAGGATCTGATATTGACGGCTCGGTGCCACACACACACACACACACACACACACACACCTTCAGAGGGCGAGTGGAGTCCAGGCCTCAACAGATCAGAGCTGATTCATTGACACAAGGGGGCGATAGACAATATTAACTGGGTGGCCATAATGTTACTGCTGATCGGTGTGTCGGTGTGTGTGTGTGTGTGTGTGTGTGTGTGTGTGTGAATAAGAGAGTTTTTTTTGTACACATCTGGCAAAGTTGTGAATGTTGCTGGTCTCCACTGCACTTAGAACACCGTGTTATTTCCCTCCCACACACACATACACACACATACACACATACACAAAGAAAACCCAGACAAGCACTTTATCCACATTCTCTTTATTTTATTTGAAAGGGTTAGAGTGCAAATATTCCAGATATTTCCTAATAATAATAATAATAATAATAATAATATACCTCTGTGTGTAATGTCTGTTCAATGCAGTCAGGTGTGAAGGTCAAGGCCTACCTGCTGACCTTTGACCTCAGGTTATTTATCAGAGTTTTTGCGCGGCCGTCTGAAGCACGACGGGTTCTTGTTCAGAGCGTTGATGCGTTTTGAGAACTCCTCGAAGTTCTCCAGTTCTCCGAGAACCTGATCGTCGCTCTCCACGGCCACGGCGTGTTCCACGGGGATGCTGGGGAAATCCTCCAGACGCGACCCTAACCCCAACCCCGTCGCCTCCGTGCCCATGATCTCCTCGGCCTGCTCCACCGAGCAGCACAGCTCTGCGCTGACCGAGACGCCGGCGGAACCGTTCATGGTGCCTCGGTGCTGCAGCACGTCTCCCTCCACAGACTCCACTTCTCTCGGTTCTCCGAGCGGATCCGGATCGCTCTCCGGAATCTTGTCTGCTTCCTGATCATACCGTTCGGTTTTCGGCTCGGGTGTCGACGTTCCCGCGGCTTCGGCAATCACGGTCACTTCTAGCTGGTTCTCCAGCTCTATGCTGACGTCCACACACTCGGACGGAGCTCCCTGAGTCGCCGTGGCAACAGGGAGAGGGGTCTCAACCGGGTCATAGAGTTTGTGCGACCTGCGTTTCTTTTTGTCCGCTTCCGGAGAGACGGAGAAAGTGGCCTGCGAGACGCTCAGGTGGGATCTAACGGGGACCGGGATCGAGCTGGAGACATGGTGACGATCACTGCGAGTGAGACAGAGAGAGAGAGAAAGAGAGAGAGAGAGAGAGAGAGAGAGAAAGGAAAAGCAAAGAATGAGAGAAAAAAAGTGTTATAATCAAAGAAAACTTATTTATAGGAATTGTATCTGATCTTAGTCAAAAGGAGTCTTAAATTTCATGGAGCATGGACCAATGAAAACAGAGCAGGGCGGGGCTTAGTGCACCTACAGAAGGGTCACAGCTGGACACATCTGTCCTATCCAGACATAATACAGTTGCTTAATAAAGTTTATTTTTACTGAGAGTTATAATCACTACTGAGGCATTTTTCTTGTGCGTTAATTAATTACGTCTCCGTCCTCCGTCTGCTTGTCCTCCGAGACGAGAATTAATAACACGGTGAACAGAACCAGAGCTCCTAGCACTGGAAACCACTTCAAAAGGACGAGACGTTCTCGAGAGCAGCTCCGGACAAAATACAGACCGCTGCCTGGACTCGGAACACGATCACGTCTCCGGGTCCGATTAATCTCTCTCAGCCCTGCGAATCGTAACCAGCCAGGCTAACACCGCCCACATAGCCGCTATCGTCCCTCTGATCAGTCTAACGCGGTAATGAACACCGTCAGGCCGACGCAGGAGCCGTGCGGAGGAACACGTGGGATCTCCAGCTCCAACCTCACGCACGCTGGAGGAAAGAAAAAGGAAAAACACGCAGCGCTGTTTAGAAAAGGCTTTTGTTTGTCGCGGAGTGTTTCCCTTTTTTTGGATCAGATTGTAAACATGAGTCGGGTCTGATATCTAATCAGACGAGAGAGGGAACGTTTAGCGGTGATGTGAACCAGAAAAAATCTCCCAGATGTGTCATAATATTTTTCATCTCACGGCTGGTCTCGATTTATTTTAATCAGGACAATTAGGCCGCTGCCGTCCTGCCCGCTTTAGCCTCGCCGTTGTTTTCTTCCCCACGGCTGCGTTCCAATAATCTTTAACATCCCCTTCATAACTTTCACTTGGAATGAACCCGGAGTCGAGGCCCGAGTCTTAGAGGCGACCTGAAGTCAAAAACTAACCTTTTATTCCTCCTCGTTAAGGTCCGAGTGTAAACTATACATCAATCACTTCAAAGGCGGAAGAAAAACTGTTTTTCAAAATATTTTATCGAAACATAAACTTCCCTGCTTCTGAAGATTTTCTGAACTTTGACCTCTGACACACACACACACACACACACACACACACAGCAGAAGGACGTAGATTTTTAAAGTCTATTAGGCAGTTGTTTTTATTAGGTGTCTAACTTTTAGTTCCACATTTAACTCTTTGAGCTCACTCCTTCCTGCCCCGCCCACATGTCCATGAAGCTCCGCCCCCTGGATGTTCCCTTGCGTGTACACACACTAGACCTTAAATATTAGTTAATAATGTTTCATGTCACCTTTAAAGATACAGTGTGTGATTTTTGCAGGGCGCCCCGCCGTTTCAGGGATCCCTGTATAGGCCACGCCCTCTGACGCACGACTCAGCTTTAAACACCTGAACGTAAGAGGCGGAGCTTTTTAAACATGCAATTAGGCAGGTGATCAGGACCGCCTCTTCGTCCTAATTAAACGGTTGTGGTGCTGCATGCCGAATGATGCTACATGGTGATTAGCGCTGCTGTGCTAACGTTAACACTGGATGAACTGAGACCTAGCAAGAACTTTATCCAGATGTGAAGCAACATCTCAAACGCAACAGACTCGAATCCAGCATGAGCAGCAGATTTATGCTCTGATTCACGGCTATGTGTGTGTGGTTGTGTGTGTGTGTGTGTGTGTGTGTGAGAGAAACGTTTTTAAAATGATCTGGAACCCCCGAAACACAGATACAAATCCTGACCCAAATCCATTTTTTCTGTTCTTTTTCTTTTATTGAAAGAATTTCAGTGAAGATAACATCTGGATATAGTGTGTGTGTGTGTGCGCGCGCGCAAGTAAGAGCGAGAGTAAGTGAGATAAGGCTGTAAGTGGAAACAGTTCAATTCCACCAGGAGCGATTAAAAGCCTTTACAGTATGTGAACGAAAACACACACACACACACACGCACACACACACACACACACACACACACAAAAACGCTCACTCACTCAACATCCTAACTGCGCACCTGCAAGAGCAGCACTGAGAAAACTGAATGACGAAGAAGTGATACAAAACCATAAGACACTAATTTGTGGGCGGGGCTAAAGAGGGTGTTAAATACGAAAATGTCCCCAATTATTTTCTAAGAATCTCTAATGAGATATAATATAATACATTACAGCGAGTTCCTGAGCGCACCAGACTTAACTCTGTGGTGTTACCTTCATACTTTATACTGTGACATTCGGCAGGGGAGAGACCGGAACTGTTTAATACTGTAGCACTGCAAAGCCGAGAGACCGGAACGCCTTTATAGAGCAGCACTCGAGTGTGGGGGACGGGGACGGGGACAGGGACTGCTGTACACACCACAGCGCTCGGACACTGGAGAGACTGGAACAGCTTTATACTGCAGCATTCCAGGCTGGAGAGACTGGAACACTACTTCACCTCTCTCCCCCGCTCTCCCCCTCGCTCTGTGCTGCACATTCAGCATGTGTGTGTCCGTGTGTGGAAGGTCCACTGAGTTTTATTTTTCCCAGAGAAAACATTGTTCACAGGAACCGGGTCACAGCTTTATCCACACAGACTGA
>NC_071116.1:897500-905000 GCF_024256425.1 Clarias gariepinus | reverse complement strand
CCAACGCTACGCTTGCAAACGTCAAAGCCGCTGATTCGATTAAAAGCAGAATGCGATTAAGACGTGAGACGGGGAGAGCCGAGAGTTTTCCGGGCGATGAGTCGCTCCGGAGCGCGAGTCCGGATCCTGATTAAATTACTGCACGCTCTTTACACACCGCCGCACGGTACGGAAAACACCGCTAAGGCCAGGTGTCGAGAGGCAGCCGTGTCGAAACATGTGAGCTGAAACCTGAGAGATCACGTAGAAGTATAAACAGGACAGGAAGTGTGGGTTCTGAAGAAAACACACACACATACACACACACACACACACACACACAGTATGGGCTTTAATTTGGTCTCTGTAAAGTGTGAATAACCTGATCCTCTAAACTGATCTCTCACACAAACACACACTTGGACAGAATCAGTCCATATGGCCAGCAGACCCTGAGGTTCTCCAAGAGCTCTTCTTAGCCATGACATGTTCATAACTCAAAACTCATTCCTGCATTCTCTCTCCTTCTGTCTCTCTCTCTTGTATCTCTTGGTCTCTTCCTGTCTCTCTCTACTTCTCAATACTTTACTACCACACTGATGTTCAGCACTCGGTACTGAAAGGTGGACTCATAGACCGATTCTCCAGCGCGTTACAGACTGAAGGAGGAAGGAGGAGTGTGAAAAGACGCCAGCATGGTTTGAGACTTCCGAGCCCACGTTCAGACCTTAAGACTGAGGTACACCCAAGTCCGATCCACACCAGACTCTCTTTCCAGATCAGACATGTTTTTCAACGCCGGAGTGAAAGGTGGTTTTGATATTAGGTGTGTGTGTGTGTGTGTGTGTGTGTGTGTGTGTGTGTGTGTGTGTGTGTGTGTGTGTGAGAGACTCAAGACTGGCAATGTTCCAGACCAGGGTTTGTTTGAAAAGGTGATTTTTTTTTTTTTAGCGATTGTGAAAGGAGAGAGTGAGTGTGTGCGCGTGTGTTCTAGACGGGCAACACGGGCTAAGGTATGTTTGAGATCTGTACGTCTTAAAACACCAGGATGTGATTGAGACAGGTGTGTGTATCAGGCCCACGGTGCGTTTCAGGTACCTGATGGGTTTCAGGCCCACGGTGCGTTTCAGGTACCTGATGGGTTTCAGGCCCACGGTGCGTTTCAGGTACCTGATGGGTTTCAGGCCCACGGTGCGTTTCAGATGGTGTGTCTGAAAGCAGGAGAAGGAGAATGCACTCTGTCAGGTTTACTTTTCTCTCAAAAGGCTAAACGTACTGATGCTCACTTCCGTCTACAGCCGACATTGAACCAGAACACTCAAGCTCTAAAATGCAGACCCTTGGAAAATTTTTAATGTGTTCCTGCACCAGCTGTCTCTCGGCTTTGATTTATATACGTGTAAACTCACAGCACTGAGTGTCTCCTCACAGCAGCAGATGATCTGCTCCATGTTCTTCCCGTCCCACATGCAGTGCACTGAAGGGCTGCTCGGGTAGGATTACTTACAGGGGGTTCTGGAGCCAAAATATTTTGAGAACCCCTGGTGTGGACTAATAATTATGTACGTGTGAAAACGAGGAGATAAAAGAACACAGGAATAAGCGGTGCCGTTTAAAGCGGACCGAAACCACGCCCGCTTTTCCTAGAACATGTTACAAAAGTGCAGAAAACGTTAATGAAAAACAGCGGAGGTGGAACACTCCATGCATCCGTGGGTTTTTCTGTTCAACTTCAGCAAGGTCACCGTATACGTGACGCGCCGACGTGACCTTCATCTTCTGATCAAACTGGCAGCGACGTAAACTCCCCCTGACTGTGTACATTTGGTAAAAATTATAAAGATCTTCAGAATTTATTCAGAACGCTGATGAGAAGCAAACAGTGATTAGCGGGAGTGCATTCCAGAAACTTCCGTAATATTTACTTGGTCGCGTTGATGCATCGGCCGATGAAGGAGAGCCGCCACATTAGGGTCGTAGACCTCGTAACGCGACACGACAGTGCATGATGCCTGCATTAGGACTGTTTGGGAGAATTTAAACAAAGATTAGCCGAGCAGTGATCGTTGTTATAGTTCGACCGGTGATTTCCGTGGCGCGGCGTTCGGGCCGATCGCAGGAGTGTCGAGTGCACGTAAACAAAATCATGGCCTTAAACAGAAAAGCAAAACATTTCACCTTCAAACAATCCATTACAGAAACCATCCGCTTCAATTACTTCCATTCTGTCTTCAGAAAAGTAAACACGCGGCTTGTTTTTCCTGTTAACCTTCCCGTCCATGGCGTGTTTTGTTTTTCACCTCTGCCACGACCAATTTGTCTTTTCGTCCTTAAAGCTTCACAGTCTACGCTTTGACGTGTATTGCAGGCGACGTCCCATATGAGGATCTCCGCTTTTAGAGTGAGATCATTTTAGGCCCGGGCTCTTGTCAGCGCCCGAGTCACAGCACTTCGGCTTGGCGCGGTTATTAGCATCAGCTGAAAAGTGTTTGGCCAGCTGCTTTTTGAAAAAAGAAAAAAAAAGAGAGGGGACAAGGAGAAGAAGAAAACACCTCAGAGAAGACTTTTCATCAGGAGGTTCACCTTTCCCAGTGCACTACCATTTTTTTAATCCAGACCCAAGAGAGATCGAGGCCTTCAGAGGCTCTGGAACAATTTACAATCATAAAAATTTAATTAATTTGGTCCGAGACGGTGACGAGGCACGGCCTCGGCTCAAATCGGGAACGAAAAGGCACATGTGGAAGGAGTTCTCGGTTTCACAGGTTACCCGAGTGTTTGGTGTCTCTGGGGAAAGCAATCAAGGCGTCCGGATGCTCCTGACTTACCCTGCATCGGAGAGGCCTTCACAGGTGCAGCTAAGAGAGAGAGAGAGAGAGAGAGAGAGAGAGAGAGGGTCCACCCCGGGTAGGGGCTCTGCCAAAGTCACACTCCGTATGGATGGAAAGTCGGCTTCCATCGCTGTTATTCCGCGATGGTCAGCATGAACAGGTTTAACGTGTCTCCACTGGAGAACAAGAACCCTAATATTTTCACTCAACTTCGGTTTGGGTTGAGAAATTATGCTGGGAAACTTGCTGAAATCACAAACGTCCTGCGCTGACGGATAAATTACAGAGGAAACTTCCAAGATATAATAGTAGCCAAGCACGGAGGACATGATGAGCTTCGGCTTGGGAGAGCTCATTCTTCTCCATTAACTCTGGTCACTACTTAGCAAAGTTCCTCATCATGGACTCGTGCTGTCGCTTTACGTTTTTATGAAACACAACCCGTAACCTTCAGTTTAAAATCTCAAATCTGTTGGCCCTTTGAGTCAGTCATGAGCGATGAACACGTTCCTTTGATGGGGGGGGTGACTTTGCCTCGTACCCGCGGATCCTGCTGATGGCAGGTGTGTCGGTGATGAAGAACGGAAAATAATGGAAATGTTGAAAGAGCTGGCGCGTGAACCTTTGGCCCGGCGATCTGAGGACTCGCTTATGTAAAATGCAACACCCGAGCCCTGTGTAACATTAGCAGAAAGCATGCATTCATTAAGTCTGATGAAGTCTCATGCATTATGCATGCCTCGCACATGTTGCCTTAAGACGGGATGGCACGGAAAGCAGCGACGACAAGCTGAGTCAGAACAGCGCTCTCGCTCTGGTGCCAGCGCACACATTAAAGTTAACGCTGGACTCGTCTTTCACGAGGATCGACTTTCACCTCAGGTGATCGCTACCAAAGCTGAAACTGATTCTCAGAGCCTGGGCGCGAGGTTCTCAAGCAAGATGGCCGGCTCGGGATCAGATGTTTACACAAAGTACAGACAGACTTCCTGGCTTGGACACCGGTGCAGCGGAAAGCCTTGGTTTAATTCGAACCGTACCGACTCCTGGTAAACACATGCTGTTGTTTGCTAGCATTAATGTAATTAGCCATGAAAACTTCAGTTGGAGCGCGGTCACTGGCTCATGTCCACTCGGGCCAGACGAGGACCCGGTTCCAGCCGCTCGCCACCAAGGCACAGAACCACAGAAGGTTTAAAAGACAAGCGGAACATTGGTTTAGACGTCTCTGGATGTTTAAACCTTTGTGACCGCGCACTCGGACATGTTTCCAGAGGACATCTGTAGAACTTCCAGATCAGTTTGCGGATCAAAGAGACAGGCGTGTCCTTATGATAATCACTCTCATCTCCTTATGTGCAAAACACACCTGTTAGAACACACACACACACACACACAGCGAACTCTGATCAGGAACACTGGTGCTTGTTGGAGAGATGTCTTTTTTTGTGAGAGATGAAAGAGGTGTGTCCCGAAGCACGGGAAGTAAAATTGCAGAACCCCTTTTCCCATAGGATATGACCCGGTCTGTACCGAGACGTATACATTACCTGCTCAGTTTACAGACAGGAAATATTTGTGCACATGAAGTCTTCAACAAAAAAAAAAAAAAAAAAAAAAAATATATATATATATATATATATATATATATATATATATATATATATATATATCCCAAATACACTCTGTATCTAGATACTAGAAATTTGAGAAACCATTACATCACACACGTCCACGTGGTAAACTAACCCGGCCTAAGCAGGGCTTAAAAAGATACGGAATGTTTAAGGTTTTAAACACTGCGCTTAACATTAAGAACAATATTATTTCAGGAACCAGTATAAAATTACTAATTTATTTCTTTTTTTTTTACTGAGTATGATGTCATACTTGTGATGAATCCTGACGTTATTTACAGAATATCTTGTAGTTTCTCTACATTAGAGAACAAGCCATGCTGATCTTACATCTAGCGCTAGCTGTAGAACTGGAGAAGCTAGCTTAAATAAAAATAAGTGACAAATTTAAAGTGTAGCTTTTAAACCAGGTGCCCTAAAGCTCAAGTAATAAATTAGCATCCTGCGTAAAGTTGATTAGCATGTCGAATTTGAGAGAATGAGTCAGAAGCCAAGGCTGTTTGCTAAACCACCCGTGTTGATGCGACTCCATGAATGATGAATAAAGAAATCCTGCAGCGTTAAAAATAACCAAAAATAAAATAAATCAAATAAAATAGATGTATAACAAACAGAAAGCAGTAGGATAAAGACCGTGTGTTTTCTATAAAGGTCCTGCATGTGTAACAGATGATGTGACACTCATACGCTGGGACACTATAAAGCAGTCGCCGCGCGATCGTCTTATTCCTCCTGACGTTTCCTGAAGCCGTACGAGAGAGAGAGGGAGAAATCAGCGCTCCTTTAAACCATCTCGGGTTTCGGCGTGTCACTGACCCCTGTCCTCCGTCTTCTCTTAACCAATCACCGCTTTCATCCCTCTCTCCCACTCGCTCGCTCTCCGTCTCTGCGCGACGAGCGATAATGGGACACAGTTGCGGCTCGGGTGCGCGGCGGCTCGGCTTTGATTGGCCGGATCGTCGCGGAGGATTACAGAGGCGCCGGAACACTCCGCTCGTTTACATCGTTACGGCGAGGACTCGCAGAGACAAACGGGAAATCTAATTAACAGACCACCAGTGACAGACGACTGCAGTTTTACACTGACCACAGCCACACACACACACACACACACGCACAGAGTTCTGTGATTGTAATTACACCTGACGAGCTGCTGCGCTACCAGAAAGGCCCCAAGTGAGAATTTAAATTCATAAACGACTAAAACACAGCTGTGAGCTCCATCTGTAGAGCATCCGACTCTTACTATTATTATTATTATTATTATTATTATCATCTAAACGCTCCAGCATGGGGTGTTTCAACATGTACACATGGCCTCAAGGCTCTGTCTAAAACACAACATGCCTTTACATTTTATATCATTGTAATTTTTTTATTAGAAAAACAAAAACAAAAACAGATGAACAAGATGACCTAATAAACAGACTCAGGATCAGGCGGGGTTACCTGTAGAATGTCCAACACTAACCTGTTACACTGTCCCCTCAAAAAGTACCACCGTTTTTGTTTTGTTTTTCAAACACATCTGTCTAAGAGGGAAAACACCGGCAAAAGTCAAACTTTGTATAATTTTACTTCCTTTTAAAAAATTATTAACAAGATTGCTTATGATCTCAAAAAATGATTTTTTTGTCAAAACACTCAAAACACCATCAATTCATACGTCTTAAATATATTTTTTAAAACCACACCCCCACACTCTCTATAGATCCGCTACATGTTTCCGTAAACACCATTTCACAATACAACCTTTTCCATCTTTTAGCTTCTAGTTAACACAAGCGAATCCAAACACAAACCTGCTAACACTATTAAATTTGTAAAAGTAAACACCACTTGGTAAAATACCACTTACAAAAAAATGTCAACTAAATGCCTATAAACACCACTTACTACACTGCAAAAAGAAAAGGAAAGAAAAAAAAAAAAAAAAAAAGACACCTTACCCAAGTGAAATGCTCTTGACTCTAATCAAACTATCATTTTTTAAAATAAGTAAAAAAAAAAAAAACAATTGTAGGTTCAATAATTATTTCTAGTCAAATTGCAAGCGAAAAATGTTTAGTTCTATAAGCAAAGAATTTTGCTATTTTAAAAAAGCTAAATCATCTTTTAAAAAAATTACATCTATATAAAATTGTAACATTTTGAACTTTACTAATTTTCATATTCTTATTTTTAAAAATTATAGAGAGCTTGTCTTCTCTTGCAGTGTTTAATCCTCCAAACACAGATCAGTTGCTTTGTTTTTGTGTCTTCGCAGTAATCACACGGAGGGGGACGTGTACAGTGTGTGTAAACTCACAGGTGTATGTCGGTGTTTAGAGTGTTTGCAGTGTTGAGGTCAGTGATCGTTCCCGGTGTGTTAGCGGTGCGGAGTGACACCTGTCGGATGGCCGTGTCCACCTGATGGGGTCGCGGGGCCTCGCCCCGAACGGTGCGCTCTGAGCGGGTAATACTAGACCCTTTTAACCCGGGGGAAGAGAAACTCAACACCGAGCGGGGACACGGCGGGGTCGAATCCGCCTGTTAACACCTCGCCAACGACATCGCACATCCATCTTACCCTCTCAGCAACCGCCGGCCACACACTCAGGAATAAACCTGGGATTGAATGAAGTTAATAAAGTGCTCATGGGCAGTGTGGGCGAGAGAGAGAGAGAGAGAGAGAGAGAGAGAGAGAGAGAGATCTACTGCGCGACGTTATGCGGTGTTTCTGAAACGCTTTCGCTTAACAATAACGTTAATGATAATGAAACAACAACACACAACGCGCGCTCATTTGTGGCGATCACTCTGAGCAGAACCGCCAAATCAAACCATTAAACCCTGACTGTAAGTTTAGCGCCAAAAGTCTGCTGTGGTGTTTTATTATCGCGGAATAAAATGCGTAGCGGGGTAGTTTATGAGGGGGCCGTTATGTTTCTGGAGCGAGGATGAGTTTCCATGAGGGAAAAGAGAGAATTAAGAGGAGTGGAGGGGGGAAAAAAAAGGATAGTAAGGGGGGAGGAGAGAGGAACAAATCCCAATCCCTCGGCTTAATACCCCCT